>NC_050193.1:21368513-21461013 GCF_008315115.2 Sander lucioperca
TGTTAAATTATGAATATAAATGGGATAATAAGATAAAAAGTAGCATTTTTGCTTGAGATATTACCAGAAAACGGGCCTGGTTATCGGCTTAACTCTGTCGTGACCCGATCAGACCTGCTGGAGAAGTCTCGCTGTATCCGTCAGAGCATGACTGAGAGAGCCTTTCACATCTTCTACTACATGGTGGCCGGAGCCAAAGACAAGCTGAAGGGTGAGCAGCCACAATACAAAACACTCTTCTTACTCTAAGGTTTAATGGGCTTAAAGAGTCAGTGTGACATATCTTAAAAATGAGCTGTCTCTAACCCGGAGTCAGGTAAGATAATAATCAGCAAGGACAGCCACTTTTTGAAGCCAGCTTGCTATCTCAGCACACAACGCTTTATATCTATTTATTTAACCTTGATTCAGGCCTAACCATCGAGTACCTGGTGCTCCTTTTAATGTAGCTTCTATTGTCCATTGTGTTTTTATGTAAATGTATTTTAAAGCTATAGTGCGTAGTTTCTGTCGCCCCCATGAGGAATTCTAAGTAATGACAACAACACTGTCGGCGCGTCCACATGATAACTAGCCTTCCGTGACCTTCAGAAGAGGTAATTATCTTCACTCAAGTTTCTGCGTGCGAAAGTCGCCGGACGACACAATCTTCTGAACATAGCTATACTGAGAAATCCAGAGAGAGTTGTGTGGAGCTGATAGTCTTAAATAGCTTTGTAGCAACTCATTTGGAAATGGCTTGAACGTAACGGACGTTCGTTAATATCAAGAAGTGACGCACTAAAGCTTTAAAGTGTTCTATCTGGATGTGATATGGTGTTTTTAATGTATGCTTTTTAATAGCAGATTTTGCACATAGAAAAATTACAAAAAGGAGAAAATGAAATATTTTCTATTTCTTTCTAACACCTCTTATCTCTAGCGCACAGACAGGTCTTGAATGTGTTCAGCCTAGCTTGGCATCAAGACTGAAGATGAGGGGAAACCGTGTTGGTGCAGATATAGCCCAAAAACCGTTCTGCTTATGCTGTTCGGATGTCTGTGTCTATCTCCATCTATCGGATGGATTGCCGTGAAATTTGGTTCAGACATTCATGTTCCCCTGAATTGTACTAACTGTGGTGATCCCTTCACTTCTACAACTTCTCCTACTTGCCCCATCAGGGTCATCCCTATTTTCCCAGGGTCCTACAGTTTGAATGTTTAAATTCCATTCAGCCACTGTGGAGATTGCCCGCAAATTTAAAGCATAGGTTTCAAGGGGTATAACATCAGTAGGCTGTAAGCTGCAGGTGATTTCAACATATTGACCCAGGGAAACATACATTAAACATATTGACCTAGGGAAAAACATTGCTGAGAACATAAAACCATTTGAAAGGTCTTGTTAATGAGTCATATTAAGCGGATATTGATCTCTATTCATCTGTGAAGAAGATGAAAGATCAAACTGATATTTATGTCATCTGCTGTGGGTTTGACCGCTACCAAACAAATGATCCGTGTGTGTGTGTGTGTGTGTGTGTGTGTGTGTGTGTGTGTGTGTGTGTTTAGAGGAGCTTCTGCTGGAGGACTTCAGCTGCTACCGTTTCCTGGTGGCCGGCCACGTGGAGATCTCCGGTCAGGAGGATGATGAGATGTTCATTGAGACTCTGGAGGCAATGGAGATCATGGGCTTCACTGAGGAGGAGAGAATGGGTACTAACTCCAACCATCCATCCAACCTTTTTCTAAATCATTTTCACTTCAAAGACGGTGTCCTTTTTAGAGAAGAATAAATTTAAGGGAATATGAATTAAAAACATCAGGAAAGTGGAATTAATTCAAGGAAAAGAGTGGGGAAAGTAAAATCACTAGAAAACCTTTACACCTTTAGTATTTTGTTCATGCTGGGACAAAGAGAGGCTGTCTAAATGTTCTCCAAAACTTAATTTCCTGAGGAATCCACAATTCCTCTCTCCCTGGACACATACAAAACCATTTAAATGAAACCTGGCATGCAGCATCTTACTGAAATAGCTTTTTGCTACACCAACTTTAATGTAGTTTGGGTGTTCACTGTGCAGCTGTATTATGTTGGGACATAGAAGTATGTGAACAGATCTCTGTACCAGCAGGTATTTGTAATTTCATTATTTGGATCAGGCAATAAAACTATTTTGGAACTTTTAGAACTTTAGCTGCAAATGTATGCACCATCTTGATTGTCGTCCTCTCTGCAGGGATGATGAAGGTGGTGTCCACTGTGCTCCAGCTGGGCAACATCAAATTTGAGAAGGAGAGGAACAGCGAGCAGGCCACCATGCCCGACGACACCGGTAACCATTTCAAATACCAACACCAGCACTTTAAATGTACCTTTAAACGTCTCTGACCTCTTCTTCTTCTCCGTCTCTTGTTACCCATCAACCCCAGCTGCTCAGAAGGTGTGTCACCTGCAGGGCATCAATATCACCGACTTCATCCGAGCAATCCTCACTCCTCGAATCAAAGTGGGCCGGGAGGTGGTGCAGAAGGCACAGACCAAGCAGCAGGTAACCGCAAACCAGACCTCATCAGCACAGAAAATATAGGCTCTTCTGGATTATTTCCGTCCGCCAAGGAGGTTATGTTTTCGGTTTGTCTGTTTTTGTTGTTTGTCTGTCTGTTTATCTATCAACATGATTACAGAAAAAAATTCTTGCCTGTTTTTCATGAAACTTAGTGGAAGGGTGTAGCATGGCGCAAGGAAGAACCTAATACATTTGGGAGAGGATCCAAATCATGGGGCGGATACACAAATTATTTTTCACTTTTGTTAACACTGTGAGATAGGGCGTTTGTGCTGCATTCATGTGGTGTCGGAATAATCAGAAAAATTAGTTCCAGACTGGGAACATTCACACTGCATTACCATTATGAAATAGGGCATGCCTTGGTGGAGGTCTGCGCTCTTTGAGTGCCCTATCTAGTTTCCTCTGAAATGTAGTCCAGGTGATAGAAATACTCGAAAAAAGTATCTGAGACTCTGAAATTAAAGTAGGGCAGTTGAGTAATTGTGCCTCCACCCCCCTCCAGGCTGATTTTGCGGTGGAGGCTCTGGCTAAGGCCATGTACGAGCGTCTGTTTCGATGGATCCTGGCCAGAGTCAACAAGACGTTGGACAAGAGTAAGAGGCAGTCGTCGTCCTTCCTGGGCATCCTGGACATCGCTGGCTTTGAGATCTTTGAGGTGAACGCTGACTGAAAACCTTTAAATACTTGAGTGTTTGTTTTTGTTTGTGTGGTTTTCTGATCACTGCTGTGACGTTTCTCCGCCTCAGGACAACTCCTTCGAGCAGCTCTGCATCAACTACACCAACGAGCGTCTGCAGCAGCTCTTCAACCACACCATGTTCGTCCTGGAGCAGGAGGAGTACAAGCGAGAGGGCATCCAGTGGAACTTCATCGACTTCGGCCTGGACCTGCAGCCCTGCATCGAGCTCATCGAGAGGCCGGTCAGTGTTGACCCACACATTAACGGGTTTATAGATGTGATTATTAAACATAGAGTTTTACCTTTCACAATGCTGAGAGTACAAGAGGTCCAAAGGACTTGCATGCAGAGACAAAAAGGATTTAACCAACATAATAGTCATAATCATAATAGTTTATACTTTATTGATCCCCAGGGGGAAATGTTTTTTTTTTTTTCCACTCTGTTGTTAGTTACACACATTTACACACAAGCCTGAAACACATGCACACATGCTCAGGACCAATACATGCACAAACGGAGAGATGTCAGAGTGAGGGGGCTGCGACTGCTGGACAGGCCTTGCTCAAGCAACCCTCTGCTTCCCAACCCAACTCCCCACAGACTGAGCTACTGCCACCCCATTGTTCACTCATTGTCTAGCCATTAAAATAAAACTTACAACCTTTAATAAGCACTAGGATTAAAGAGATGCTTCCAAAAGACTGTTCCTGTCCAGAGTGCCAATAATAGTCGGGATACACACCTGTATCACCTCTACCAGGCGTGCATTTAGCTTGAAACTGAGACCTGAACTCTAACACCTGCCCCCCATCCAATCCCAACTGTCCTAACCTCGATGGAAAATAATTTAGATTTAAGATGTTGTCTTAACTGAGCTTCTGTGTCCGTCACTGTCCTGCAGAACAACCCTCCTGGCATCCTGGCCCTGCTGGACGAGGAGTGCTGGTTCCCCAAAGCCACCGACGTCTCCTTCGTGGAGAAACTGCTGAACACCCACACCGGTCACGTTAAATTTTCCAAACCCAAACAACACAAAGATAAACTGATGTTCACTGTTCTGCACTACGCCGGTAAGGTGAGGATCACCCAAAGCTTCAGGACCGAGACAGTGATAATCCTGAGAACTGTAGCATCAGTTAGTTTAGTTTAAATGATAAGGCCAGTCATATTCTATGTTTTAAACCAATGCTCATACTACCGAGAGACACATTGCTGCTTTGGGTCTTTTAATCTGATTTGTTAACAGTCAGAACAATAAAGATCATGATCACCATCAACAAACATGACTTCCATCCAGAGATGTGGACTTGAGACCTGGTGACTTGGACTCAAGTCACAGTTTGCATGACTTGCGACTTGACAAAAAATAAATGACTTGAGACTCGACTTGGACTTGTAAGTTAATGACTCGAGACTTGACTTGACTTGAGGCATGATGACTCGGATGACTTGCCTTAACTAAGGACTAGACTTGACTTGACATAACCTGTGACTTGATTTGACTAGCCCCCAAAAAATAACTGGAGAGTGGAATGAGACTTGGACCAAATTACTTGAGACTTATTTGGGACTTGAGCAAAGATGACTTGGTCACAGCACTGGCTTTTCCATTTCTAGGTGGACTATAATGCAGCTAACTGGTTAACTAAGAACATGGATCCTCTGAACGACAACGTGACCGCTCTGCTCAACAACTCCTCCAGCACCTTCATCCAGGACCTGTGGAAAGACGGTTAGTCCTCCGTGGCAGGGCAACAAGTCCTCATTTCACCACAAATCTGTAGTCATGGTAATCACATGTGGTATCCATCTCTCCTGTGTCAGCGGATCGAGTGGTGGGTCTGGAGACCATAACCAAGATGTCAGAGAGTTCGGGGCCCCCGAAATCCAAGAAGGGCATGTTTCGCACAGTGGGTCAGCTGTACAAGGAGTCTCTGGGCAAGCTGATGACCACGCTGCACAACACGCAGCCCAACTTTGTCCGCTGCATCATCCCCAACCACGAGAAGAGGGTAGGCCATCCGTGTTTCCTTCTAGGGGTGGGACAAATCGAAAATTGTGTGTATTGTGATTTGTTTTGCAACGATTTTTAAAATTGATTATTTTCCCTAGAATCTATATTTTTTATTTTTTATTTTGCCAATGATTCATCTAAATATTTTCTGTTTATAAGGTATCATATCCATTTCCAGCAAAACAGACGGAAAGCAGAAACTGCAGTAAATCCATGTTATGTACTTCTTTACAGAATAATGAAATAAATATCTGACTGACGTGATGTACATTCTTTTTTAGAAAACAATTAGTTTTTAGAAATATCATGATATATTGTCTCTAGAAGTGTATTATTCAACTTTTATTTTTGTTAAAGAAGGAAAAGAAAATCGCAATACTCAATACTATCGAATCGCTACACTACAATCGCAATAAATGAAAATCACAGTACAAATCTAATCGGCACCCATGTATCATGAAAGAATCGAATCGGGACAAAAGCACATCGTCCCAGCCCTAGTTCTTTCTCTCCGAATGTATCCAGAACAAATTATTTTATTTGAGCTGAAGCTGCAGTGTGTCGAGAAGACACTGAATGCTGCTGCTGTGATGCAGGCTGGGAAGATGGACTCCAACCTGGTGCTGGAGCAGCTCAGGTGTAACGGCGTGCTGGAGGGCATCAGAATCTGCAGGCAGGGATTCCCCAACCGCATCGTGTTCCAGGAGTTCAGACAGAGGTGAGGAAACTGTCTGACACCACATTTATTCGGATTATTATTTAAACGTAAACAACATGAATTGTTGTGTTTGTACTGATGTTGACAGTGTCTGTATTAATGATAGAAGAACTGCACTGTAATAAGCCCCAACTTTGTGAATTTACTTGGCAGTGCTAGGAACTTGATATTACCAGTGTTTTAGCCTTTCGTTTTAACGTAGTGTTGCAGTTCCTCACTGTGACCACTGGAGGGCAGACACAAACCTGCAAACTTTCAAAATAAAACGACCAACAAAGTGTGTGAAATGAAATCATTACATCACCCATTTCCAAGTTTGCATGTTTTTTGTTTAACCTTAAGGCAAGACACTACAGGTGAATAGGGTACAAACGTTAACTAATGGATATCACCCTGAAACAGGTGATTACTTGCATCAAGCCAATTAGGTTTTCTGAAATGTTATGTTTAAATATGCAAATGAGGCATTATCTTATGCACATATCTAAATATGTGCTAATTTGCATACATTTCCAGAAGAGAAATCTGAACATTGGATAAAGCCAGGTTCAAAACTCTTGGTCCATTTTGTTGACATACATACAGTATTAGAGTCAAAGGTTTTTACAGAGGTAATTTTGGATATATCTTTTTATCACTCCATAAATCAGAAAATACTTTCAACAGCCATACAAAAAAATCTATTTTCTCCATATTTTTAGTAATGTTGTATAAATCCGGCTATGATGTAGAGTATATGAACAAAGCCCTCTACATGCTAATGAAGTGGAGATTTTTGGAGTATGAGAACAAAACTCATTTTGAGAAAACAGCCTTTAAAGATATGTTTTGTAAAATGCCATTTATTTTTATTGGAAACCACTATTTACAGACACATTATCTAATCAAATCCTTAGCATTCTATACTTTGGATCATATATACTGTACGTACTATACTCCTAGGAGAAATCTACAGACACAAATAAAAAAAAGTGTAATAAATAAACACCTAAATATGTATTTTGATTGTTTTCTTTCCACTAGTCTGTAAGAAGACATGTTAAGGAAGCAAAATCTCAAAATTGACCAGTGCCTATGCCTGGCCTTAAATTAATAATATGCATACCTCTCCAGTTGTTACAGTACAGTGACAACAAAGTGTTTTTTTCTGTGCTTGTAGATATGAGATTTTGGCTGCCAATGCCATCCCAAAGGGCTTCATGGATGGGAAGCAGGCGTGCTGCCTGATGGTGAGCTAGATGGAACTGGACAGTTTTATGTTATCACACATATACAATATAATACTGCTGATACAGTCTGTTCTGTTTTGAGAATACCTGCATACTAAAAGTCATTTGAATATGAATTTATTTGAAAATGATGTTACAAGAAGCAGAAATGTCTGTCCTTTAAGCACCTCCTCTCCTCTGTTCTGCTGTCCTGCAGGTGAAGCACCTGGATCTGGATCCTAACCTGTATCGCATCGGTCAGAGTAAGATGTTCTTCAGGACGGGAGTCCTGGCCCAGCTAGAGGAGGAGAGAGACCTCAAACTGACCGTCGTCATCATCGCCTTCCAGGCACAAGCAAGAGGCTTCCTGGCCCGCAAGTAAGAGAAACAGTTAGACTGGACGCTGCTACGCAAGTACAAGTTTAGGGTACTCGTACTTTCGTATTTCCATTTTCTGCTACTTTATACTTCTACTCCACTACATCTCAGAGGTAAATATTGTACTTTTTACTCCACTACATTTATTTGACAACTTTAGTTAACATTGCAGATTCAGATTATTAATACAAAACACAATCAAATGAATCATGATGTATTTTTTTTATAGATTAAGATCAAACTGTATTGATCCTGGGGGGACATTCACAAATTACCCAGCAGTACAGTATATAAAGTAATTCAACTGAGCGCCACCTTTACCAGCTGCAACATTATAGAGATGAACACATGAATGCATCAATAATTACAATCCAGTCATATAATATATATTCTGCATAATGAGTACTTTCACTTTTGGTACTTTAAGTATATCTTGATGCTAATGCTTTTACCTAAGTAATATTTGCAGAGCTTTTACTTGTAACAGAGTATTTTTACACTGTAGTATTTGCTACATGTACTTAGTACTAGATCTGAGTACTTCTTCCAGCTCTTCCAGCTCTTGCTGCTTAGTTAATCTTTCTTGGTGTGTTGTCAGAGCTTTTAGTAAACGTCAGCAGCAACTGACCGCCATGAAGGTGATCCAGAGGAACTGCGCCTGCTACCTCAAACTCAAGAACTGGCAGTGGTGGAGGCTCTTTACTAAGGTCAAACACACACACACACACACACACACACACACACACACACAATTCAATTCAATTCAATTTATAGTATCAAATCATAACAAGAGTTATCTCGAGACACTTTACGGATAGAGTAGGTCTAGACCACACTCTGTAGTTTACGAAGCCTCAACTATTACAGCGGTTGCCTCAAGAGCAAGCATTATCAGTAGCTATTGCGACAGTGACAGTGGCAAAAACTCCCTTTTTTGTTAGGAAGAAACCTCGGACAGACCCAGACTCTTGGTAGGCGGTGTCTGACGGCACCGGTTGGGGGTGTGGTGAATGGTGGCAATAATAGTCATAATAAAGATAGCGGAACAGTGACCACAATTGTAGTCGTAGTAGTTCATGTCATAGTAGGGCACAGCGCGGCGTTATGGGGTGTAGTGTGGCACAGCTGCCTGAGTGGACGTGGTTGGACGCAGCAGGACGCAGTCGGACACAGCGGGGAATCGCAGAGCGTAGCAGGGTGTAGTAGGTCCATAGCGACAGCTGCACCCAAGACCCCGGTCTAGGTGCCACCCTATTCCAAGGCGATATTCTGGGTGAAGAAGAAGCATAGGGACTCCGGGGAGAAAACTCCCCAGAGCTAGGTTAGTAACAAGCATTTCTGGGACTAAGATGCACACAAAAGGAGACAAGTGAAAAGAGAGAAGAGAGAGCAGCTCATTGTGTCCTTGGAAGGAAGGAACTTCCCCAGCAGCAGTCTGGAGTTATAATAGCATAACTAAGAGAGGCAGGCTAACACACTCTCTCTCTCTCTCTCTCTCTCTCTCTCTCTCTCTCTCTCTCTCTCTCTCTCTCTCTCTCTCTTAAAAAAGCAGGGAATCAGAGCAAGCTATTTTTCACAGTGGTTATGTTCTAAAGCACTGATAAACACTCACACACCTCCGGATTGCCGGATTATAAGTGAACGCAGAGTTTTGTCCTGTCTGGTTCTGTGTGTCAGTTAAATGTGTGCGTCGATTTGAGACGCTGAGAGGCAAAGCAGCAGTTTGGAATGAGAGGGCTGCACAGCCTGCATGCTGTTATTGGCTGGGGGTTACACACCCACGTGGGGCCCAAAGGCTCTTTGTTGATGCCCATAAATGTCCCGACTGACCAAAAAGAAAAGAGAGAATCCAGGCAGAGGGCAGGGTCTCTGCAGATACAGACACCACCACACACTTCTAGTGGGTCATAAGTGATGATTGAGAGGGATTACTTCTGTATTAGTCTGTACATTCTGTACATCTGTTCCATATTATACCTTTCAAAACACGTTTCCTGTAAATGAGATGAAACCATGAACTGTATATTGAAAATAAAGCCAGGCTGAGTTGTGGATTGTGTGACATGTCTGTCCGTGGTTCAGGTGAAGCCCCTGCTGCAGGTCACCCGACAAGAAGAAGAAATGGGTCAGAAAGATGAGGAGCTAAAGGCAGCAAAGGAGGTGGCGGCCAAGGTGGAGTCCGAGCTGAAGGACATCACCCAGAAACACAACCAGGTGAAAGAAATGCAGCTCTTTATCTTGTTTTTTTTTATTATCTTAAAAGTTCCATAAATGACAGGAGTGTGTGTTTGTAGCTGATGGAGGAGCGAGCCCAGCTGGAGATGAAGCTGCATGCAGAGACAGAGCTGTACGCTGAGGCGGAGGAGATGAGGGTGCGACTGGAGGCCAAGAAGCAGGAGCTGGAGGAGGTGCTGCACGAGATGGAGTCTCGGTTGGAGGAGGAGGAGGACCGCAGCAACGCCCTGCACAACGAGAAGAAGGAGATGGAGCAGCAGCTGCAGGTCCACACAACATATTATTATTATTATTATTATTATTATTTTTATTATTACACAGTCTTATGAGACAGAGTATCTCATTAGGGATTAATTGACATTGTCATCTTAATAACTAATCTTCTAAAATGAAGTACATAATCAAAAATGTTCATATGTGCAGCAAGATAAGATACACCTTTATTGTCTCCTTTAGGAGAAATTTGGGTAACACTTTACTTGAAGGTATCTACATAAGAGTGGCATGACACTGTCATGAACACATGACACTGTTATGACACATGAACCCTAACCATAACTTGTCATGACAAAAACAGAATGACACTTAATGACAGAAGCGTTATGTCATAAACGTTTATGACTTGTTTATAATGTTTATGACACGTTCATGACAGTGTCATGTCACTCTTATGTAGATACCTTCAAGTAAAGCGTAACCGAAATTTGTCTTGGGCAGTCGAGTAAACAAACATGGCAACACATCGCACATAAACATACAAATGTCTACTACAAATATGATCAACTACAGTTAGCATTAAATAAACATCTAAACACACACAATCCCCCCCCCCCCCCCACACACACACACACACAAGAAAAAGAACCTAGTGCACATCCTCCCCCTCATATTCTATATATATTCTACCCAGATATTGCACTTTTCCCATTAGATCATACTGTGATCAATAACTTATGTATTGCACAAAGTCGTATATATTACACATTCACTATCAAATCAAAAATATTGCACCAATGCCCTACCAGATATTGCACATCCTTCGCTTACCATAACTATAACCGTAAAAATAATAACATTAATAAATGAATAGAACAAACATGCTGCACCCTTTTTATTTTGTTACATGCTGTATTTTTCACCTATATTCCACCACACATGATGTTTTTCTCTGCAGCTGATGGAGGCCCACATAGCAGAGGAGGAAGACGCTCGTCAGAAGCTGCAGATGGAGAAAGTGTCTGTGGAGGGAAAAGTCAAGAAACTGGAGGAGGACATTCTGACGATGGAGGACCAGAATAACAAACTGCAGAAGGTAGAAAGAGTTTAGCAGTTTTGCCTTGTGGTGTGGTCTGTGTTTTAATACACAGTAACACACACTGTGCTCTTGTGTGTCTACAGGAGCGAAAGCTTCTGGAGGAGCGGCTGGCTGACATGAGCTCTAACCTGGCAGAGGAGGAGGAGAAGTCCAAGAACCTGACCAAACTCAAGACCAAACACGAGTCCATGATCTCAGACCTGGAGTGTCAGTCAGCGAAATACTCCTCCATTCAGTTTTACTCACATCTGTTTAGATATATAGAAGAGGGCAGCTAATAATGTATTGACCTTGGTCTTAATAATCAAAAACTGTCGATCAGAAGTTTTTATTTTCATTTGAACAGGCGTTTTTTTCTCTTTTCTGTATTTAAATAAACTAACAAGGACAATATCCTTGTGTGTAATACAGAAAAATACAAAGCACACATAAGGTGTGCAGAAGAAATGTATTATTATTATTATTATTATTATTATTATTATTATTATTATTATTATATATACAGAATTTAGAGAAACATAAATCAAGTCTATAAACTCCTTTATAAATATATTACAAAGTCAGACTTTTTACCTGTAAATTTGGATTTATAAATGAGATTTAGCCTAGAAGATTTAAAATATTGTATATGGCTGAGAACTCAAATTTCATTCATCTTCTAGGATGCTACGACACGTTTCCAACAAGAAAAAATAAAGTGTATTGTAAAGGTGGCAAGTGATATTAATTGCAGGAAGTTTAGAGTTCTTAATAACAAATTGACCTAACAATTATTTTTCCCATAACACCAATCTCCTGCAGTGCGTATGAAGAAGGAGGAGAAGGGTCGCCTGGACATGGAGAAGGCCAAGAGGAAGGTGGAGGCGGAGCTGGGCGACCTGCAGGAGCAGCACGCCGACCTGCAGGCTCAACTAGCCGAACTCCGAGCCCAGCTGGCCGCCAAGGAAGAGGAGCTGCAGGCCACACAGGCCCGGTAAGCACACGATGTTCACGACAGCCGACAACAACAACACACTGTTGGACAGAATGACCATAGTGACGATACAGGGTTTTTCCTGCATAGAGACATTTTTGGCGCCCCCCCAAAGAGATTTTAGCCAGCCCCAAAGGAAAATCATCAGCACTAAAATGATAAGAATTGATAATAAAAAATATCAATTAAAATCCTCTCTAAATGTGTTTAAGAGCAATTGACCAAACAAGCGTTAAACAAGCAGAACATAGACTTGAATAGGAGCGCTAATCTCAGTTTTATCTCCAGAGTCAGGCTGTACTGGACTCTCTTAAATATTTTTTTATTTTTACCCGTTTTGTTAATTGGTATACATTTTTGTTTATCAAATTGTCAGAAATAACAGGTAACTGCTTAGATTTCAGTCAAATAAGGTAACACAGACTAATTTACTGTATGTGTACCGGTCATGCTTATCCCTGCAGTCACATTAGCTACAAGAGACAGAGACAAAGCGACAGGCTACCATTCATTTTCAATGGGAGTGGCCATTTGCCAGCGACAAGCGACGAGCTTGCCACTGCCACGAGCAAGGCAGGGCCAAAATAGACAAGAAGTCTATTTTATGCAAATGCTGAGCGATGCGACAAAGCGACTGCCAATCGGAGTGAAGGCAGCGTGAGGGCAGCGTGACGTATGTCAGTGGCTCGAGTCGAAGAAAATAATTCAAGATGGCGGAAATAAATACTTTTAAATCCAAAAACATCGTTCTTGTGACTTGTAAGACGTGGTTGAAGCAAGGGGGTAAGCTTCGCCTCAGAGCTCGACTCTCCTATGGCGCCATTTTGATGCTACAAAGCGATCACCCGACGTTAGCATTCCATTGACTGCCATTCATTTTGACGTCACTTTGACAGCGAATAACTTTACATCTGAAGCGTTTAAAGACTTTATTTGTCCATTGTTTATTTCTAAAGAAACACGACAATGTATAAAAGACTCCATTACCTTGTACCTCACGTTATGGCTCCGTAGCAGACGTTTTTATAAAAATAGGCTAACGATTGTGTCATAACCCCGCGACTTACTGTCGCATAGTAGAGGAATTACCGTATAGTACAGGAGAAGCTCACAGGCAGTTTTGACTTACATTAGCTGTTTAAGTGTAATTACTAATGTTAACTAGCATTTTAGTTAGCAATAATTAGCCTGTGCCTATGTTATCTCCTTACATATACCTACGCTCTCTGTCTCTGCAAGATTCGGAATGATTGAGATTTCTCTTGGCACAGCTACCAGAAGACTTACAACTTTCAGACACGTTGCTCACGTCACATGTACGTCGTTTCTCTCAGTTGGAGGCTGCGCAGTAACGCTCAGCGCTCACCGGAAAAGTGCTTCTAATGGCCTTCACTGGTCTCCGTCCAGAGCAACGGGATCTGTTGGTCCATTCTTATATACAGTCTATGGGTTGAAGGTAGCATCGGAGAATTTCTGTTTACTGTTGCCAAGCAACCAGGAGTAGGTTAGGCACGCCCAGGAGCGCCCACAAGCGAGTGCATGTTGCTCTCTTTTGTAGCTAATGTGACTGTAGGGTATGGCCATGTGAAGATGGAGTCATTAAAATCAAAAGTGGAAGCAAGCAAGTGCATTTTACATTATGTATTATTTTGTGTTGGTTTTAAGGGTTACATTACACACACCTTTCTGACCTGATTGGGGGAGCTTTGCCCGACAATTTCTGTAACTTTCTGAAGTTACATGACTTCTGTATGACTTCTGAAAGTGTGCCTTTAAGTGTGGTCATTCAGAACAGGCATAAACACTTTCATCTTCAGATAACACGTGTATAATAAAGTTAATTTCAAGCATATTAGGATAAAGACATGGGACCTTTAAAACAAAGCTTCACAGATCTTTCCCCAACACTAAGGTCTACATGTTTCAAAGGCTTTTCTAAGCAGGACGAAAAAAAACTGTTATAGAAAAGTACTGGAATCCCCTTAAAATGTGTAATATTCTGACTGTAGAAAAACTCCCCCAAAGTTGCTAAAACTCAACAGAACTAAATTCTTTTTTATGAGAAAAACTAGAGCACATGTGCTCAGTATCCTTATGGTAGCTGATCCTACAAAGACATTTTCACCCAGACAATAATGAAACTCCTGAAATTAATATTAGTACTTTAATATATTAGAAACTTTATCAGAACCTTATTTTGTTGCACAGCTTGGAGGAGGAGTGCAACCAGCGTGGGGCGGCAGTGAAGCGAGTTCGGGAGTTGGAGGTTTTGCTCTCGGAGCTGCAGGAGGACTTGGAGGCCGAGAGGGCGGCCAGGGGGAAGGTGGAGGCGGCCCGGCGGGACCTCGGAGAGGAGCTGAACGCTCTGCGCACCGAGCTGGAGGACAGCCTGGGTACCACCGCCGCCCAGCAAGAGCTAAGGTCTGTACGATCTGATGTTTCCTACATATACAGTACCGGTACCTGATTGGTTGGCACATTCTAATACAAACAGAGGACTAGATAACAGTGTAACCTGCATAAAAGTGGACGTGTGTAAGCCAAACCTGTCGGCCGTGTCACTGTTGGATGTGTCTTGGTGATGTGGTGTGTATATGTGTGACTGACAGGGCCAAGCGTGAGCAGGAGGTGAGCATGCTGAAGAAAGCCATGGAGGACGAGGGGCGGAGCCACGAGGCCCAAGTCCAGGACCTGAGACAGAAACACAGCCAGGCTGTGGAGGAGCTCGCTGAGCAGCTGGAGCAAGCCAAGAGGGTACACAGACACACACACACACACACACACACACACACACACACACACACACACACACACACAGCATTACATTACATTATAACATAGTAACCTCTAGTGCAGACGTACTCAAACTTTTAACTTAAACACATAAAAATATCATAATATATAAGCGAAACACTGTCCGGTCCGGACTGATTTGCAATTCACTATTTTCTGACTTTTATCTGGACTTTGAGACGGTTTTGAGATTTCTGCTTTCACCCCGAAATACAATAGACATGAATAGAATTTAGTTGTTAGTTGTGGTGCTCACAGAAATTAAATATTTCTCTGAATAATCCACAGAACACACTGTCAACAGCGTTTATAGGGAATGGGGCTGCAACTAGCTTGTTTTGATCGATTAATCATTAGATTTTTTTAGGTTAGTTGTTTAGTTTTTATAATCTCAGAAAATTGAAAAAAAAAAAAAAAAATCTTTCAAACTTCCAAGAGTTGAATATGACATTTTTAAATTTCTAGTTACAAAACTCTTACTTTTTTTTTTTTTGAGAATGCAGATAAAAAACATGGTATGACCTTAATGCATATTTAAGTAATGATAAAGAATGATGAGAGATGAACGTGAAAATTTACAACAACAAAAAAGTCTCCCTTATATGTGACCAGTGCACTTCTATTAAATTTAAAAAACACGTACTGAGGCTGACTCAGTCCCTCACTTAGCTCCACGTCTCTCCGCCCAGGTGAGAGCTGGTCTGGAGAAAGCCAAGCAGGCTCTGGAGAAGGAGTCTGCAGATCTGAGCGCTGACCTGCGATCCCTCGCCAGCGCCAAACAGGACGTGGAGCACAAGAAGAAGAAGGTGGAGGGCCAGCTGAACGAGCTGAACTCGCGCTTCAACGAAAGCGAGCGGCAGAGGACCGAGCTCGGGGAGCGAGTCTCCAAGATGACTGTGAGTCACAAAAACACTAATGAATCAACACTGAAGCACCGTATATCAAAGCCTGCTTGTATCCAAATATATGCTGTATATGTATCAAGGTAAATATGTCTCCAACAACAACACTGAAAGTTAAACAGTGACCAACTGAAAACTAAACAATAAATGAGCAGAAAATGAACAGGGCTGCAACGAAGGATCATTTTCGTAGTCGAGTAATCTGTTGATTATTTTCTCGATTAATCGATTTGTTGTTTGGTGTATAAAATATCAGAAAATGCGGAAAATCTGTGAAGATGACGTCCTGAAATGTCTTGTTTTTTCCACAACTCACAGATATTCAGTTTACTGTCACAGAGGAGAGAAGCAAGTACAAAATATTCACATCTAAGAAGCTCTAATTAGAGAATTCTAGAGAGAGAATATCAAAATAGTTGGCGATTAATTTAAAAGTTGACAACTAATCAATTGATCGATTAATCTTTGCAGCTTCAACCAAGTTCAACCAGCATTCGTCTTTGTTAAATTCGATGTGTTCGTCCTGATTTTAATTACAGGTAGACTAGAATATAGAGCAAATTCAATGTTCACCCTTCCTCCATCTGTCTCTTTGTCTCTATACCTCCACCTTCTATCTGCTTTTCCTTCTCTTTGTCTCCTCCAGACGGAGCTGGACAGTGTGACGGGTCTGTTGAACGAGGCAGAAGGAAAGAACATCAAGCTGAGCAAAGACGTCTCTAGTCTGTCCTCCCAGCTCCAGGATGCACAGGTGAGGGACACCACACATACATACACCACTTCATAAAGTTGTAGGTCTGCTTTGAGCTAAATAGCTAACATTAGCATGCCAACATGCTCACAATGACAATGCTAACATGCTCATGTTTAGCAGGTCTAATTTACCACGTTTATCATCTTTGTTTAGTAAGTTAGTATCATTGAGGTTATATGACCTGGATACAGCGTTCATGATGGAGCCTCCTATGAGAGTTGCTCAGTGGCGCATACGGCAAATAAGTTTCTATGCTTCCGGGTTTACTTCCGTCATATGCAGACCACTGAATATGCGCAGTAGTGTTTCTCCCGCTGGCCCCCACCTGTGAGTTTCCGCTCGGCCCAGAGACTTTACATTGTGGTGACCTCAAACGTTTTTAAATCGCTTTTCTCGGCTCGAGGGAAGTTTTTTCAAATATAAAAATTCATGGATTAAAACTTCTGCATAGAAAGAGTCATAACCAGCCTTGTTTGCAGTTGGAGGTGTCCTGGCAGCAGTTTTACAGACGTTTTTTTACAATGGTGGCCTATGGGGAAAATCCTTTCTGGGCCGCAGTGGGGATTGTTGCAGTTTGCATTGTTGCAACACTGCAAATAGCCACTGGCAAAAACAAACTGGAGGAAAGGCTGAGCGCTGTTCCTGGGGGGGCTGGTTAGTATGCTAACATTTGCTAACTAGCTAATTGTGGTTTCAAATCATCCTCTGAGGACTATGAATGTCTGTACAAAATGTGGTGCCAATCCTTCACGTAGATGTTGAGACATTTCCCTGAATGAGTGAAAACCTTGACCCACTGGTGGTACTGGAGGGAACGTTCAGGGGATCACCAAAGTCAGTGGGGTTTGTCTTCTTGGGACCATGAATGTGCAACATTTCACTCACCATAGGTAGATATTTCATTCTGGTGGACAAACCTCTTTTCTCCTCGTCCTTCTTCTCCAGGAGCTGCTGTCAGAGGAGACCCGACAGAAGCTGAATCTGTCTGGACGTCTGCGTCAGACGGAGGAGGACAGGAACATCCTGCTGGAGCAGCTGGAGGAGGAGACAGAGACCAAGCGGGCCGTGGAGAGGCAGGTCTCCAGCCTCAACATGCAGGTCAGTACATTCATACAGATGCGAAATGTGCACTTTTCAAGTCACAAGGCAGTCGGAGAACAATCGGCAGCGTCACAAATACTGAAAGGTAGCACCCTGTATAAACCTGACAAACTCCTGTAAGCTCTCACTGTTTCACCTTCTGTCAGCTGTCTGACTCCAAGAAGAAGCTGGACGAGATGTCGGGCACGGTGGAGGCACTGGAGGAGGGGAAGAAGCGTCTGCAGCGCGAGCTGGAAGCGGCCAACAGCGAGTACGAGGAGAAGGCGTCGGCCTACGACAAGCTGGAGAAGAGCCGCGGCCGGATGCAGCAGGAGCTGGAGGACGTCCTCATGGACCTGGACAGCCAGCGGCAGCTCGTCTCCAACCTGGAGAAGAAGCAGAAGAAGTTTGATCAGGTCTGACTGCAACTCTGGGAGATATTTACTTAGCTTTGTCGGTAACACTTTACTTGAAGGTATCTACGTAAGAGTGACATGACAGTGTCATGAACACATGACACTGTCACATGGACCCTAACCCTAACCCTAACCATAACTTGTCATGACAAAAACCGAATGACACACTAAAAGAAGCGTTATGTCATGAACGTTTATGACTTGTTTATAATGTTTATGACACGTTCATGACAGTGTCATGTCAGTCTTATGTAGATACCTTCAAGTAAAGTGTAACCACTTTGTCCAACTTCACATACACTTTATTTACTACGTATTTTTGCACAGGAGTACTGTGGGTTTTGTTCCCCGTCATTTACATTGAAAGACATTTTAAAAGGCTCCAAACATTCCTACATAAAAACTTCCCTCAGTGCAGATGTACCTGTATATTCTGTTCATTTTACATTCACATCTAATCTCCGGTGATCTCCTCTGTCTTCATGTCCGTCAGATGCTGGCAGAGGAGCGCGCCGTGTCCTGTAAGTTTGCGGAGGAGCGGGATCGGGCGGAGGCGGAGGCGAGGGAGAAGGAAACGCGGGTCTTGGCTCTGGCCAGAGCGCTGGAGGAAAACCAGGGCGCTCTGGAGGAGGCGGAGAAGACCATGAAGGGGCTCCGAGCTGACATGGAGGACCTCATCAGCTCCAAGGATGACGTGGGGAAGAGTGTAAGAGGAAACATCCTAACATTTTTATTTTCTTTAACATCTTTTCTGATCTTATCCCCCGTTCTCTACACTCTCCATTGGCTCCCGGTGCATTTTAGAATCAATTTAATGTTTGTTTTTAAGGCCTTAAATGGCCTGGCCCCGCCGTATTTGTCTGAGATTTTAACCCTTTGCAAGCACAACAGGTCATTACGGTCATCCAATCAACTCATTTTAGAAGTCCCAAGGTCAAGGTAGAAATGATGGGGTGATCATGCTTTTGCAGTTGCTGTCCCAAGACTTTGGAACAAGTTACCTCCTGACATTCGCACTATTCCTCCTTCCTCATTTTAAATCCAGCTTTCAATACATAGACATTTTCCCATTCTTCCTCCTGTTTTTGTGCAATCTTTTCTGATTTTACTGTATTCTATGTTTTATTCTTTTTATTGTATAGTATGTTGTTTTATTCTTGGTCCATGATGTAAAGGACTTTGGATACCTGCTGGTTGCTGTAAAGCAATATATCAATACATGTTGATTGATTGATTGATTGATTGATTGATTGATTGATTGATTGATTGATTATCCTCTCTCGGTTCTCCGTCAGGTCCATGACCTGGAGAAGGCCAAGCGCGGCCTGGAGGCCATCGTGGACGAGATGAGGACGCAAATGGAGGAGCTGGAGGACGAGCTGCAGGTGGCCGAGGACGCCAAGCTGCGTCTGGATGTCAACACTCAGGCTCTCCGAGCGCAGCACGAGAGGGAGCTGCACGCCCGCGATGAGCTGGGCGAGGAGAAGAGGAAGCAGCTGCTCAAACAGGCTGAGTACAACCTGCTGCTGCTCTTAACGCAAGATCTGGGGCACGTTCAATCTTAAAACGGTGTGCACCGTTTTGCTACGGTTTCCTGGTTGAACGACATGTTTCCTCGGAACGGTGTGAAACGTTGTGAAACGTTGTGCAACAGCTTTGAGTTATGTTTTCTCTCGTTTGTGGGTGTGTCTCTCATTTAGTGGCTGCGTTACAGGTGATACCCAATCAGCAGAGACGTGTCTGTAAACCCATGGTGATAAAAAGGCAGAGCGCTTGCGCACACAGCAGAATGTGCAACCCCCGTTTCAGTTTTAAAAAATGTGTTCAGGTCACACAGCTTTTTATTCTAGTATGATTTTAGCTTGTGCAGATATTATGCATGAAGGCAAAGTGAATAAAGTGGATAATACTATAGAAATTGTAAATAAATACAATTTGAATATGGTAGATTCAAAGTTCACATTATTCTTATACAGTCTGTCTGAAAGGCTCCATTTTAGCGGCTGTCTCTTTAAGCCCCCCTCCCAAAAAGTCTGCTCTGATTGGTCAGCGTTTCCGGGTCTTCGGCATCAGCGTCTCTGCACCGTCATTGCAGCCGGGGAATGACTGTAATGGCACTGTAGCGACACTTTCTACATATATATATATATATATAGATATATATATATATACAGCTCGACCTGATTTATAATTTAAAAAAAACCTCTCTTTACAATATGGGACCTTTTTAAATGAATTTGTAGTTTTGACACTGTGTGTACTCACCCACATTGTTATAAAGTCAAATAAATCAAACTAAAATAGAGTAAAATGACAGTATGTCTAACTGTCCTCCCTGCTGTCACTCCATCAGGTGCGTGAGCTGGAGGCAGAGCTGGAGGAGGAGAGGAAGCAGCGAGGTCAAGCATCGGGCAGCAAGAAGAAGCTGGAGGGGGAGCTGAAGGACATGGAGGACCAACTGGAGGCCACCAGCAGGGGGCGCGACGAAGCCGTCAAGCAGCTCCGCAAGATCCAGGTCAGCCTCAAAGTAGTCTCGCTTTGCCAGACCCTCCTCCACAGCGCTGCGGAAGAGGGTCTGGCTAGTCCACATAGCATTCTGGGATGGGAGAAAAATGTGCTCTGGTTTATTATTTAAACCAATCACAATCGTCAAGTGCGGCGCTAAGCACCGGGAAAGCCACGGTGCCGCTGCAAAAACTTGTTTTGGTTTACCCTGCAGAGATCTAAGGAGCAGTTAACCATAGTCCTAATACATCTGGCAAAGTTTAAAATTCCAACACAAACAAAATGAAAGGCAACTGACATCCGGCTGAAAAGAGTGACATCCGGCTGAAAAGAGTGAAATCCGGCGGAATTTCCTGCGGCAATGGAGCAATCCCGGAAGTGGAACGTCGTGATTATAGACTAGCCTCAATGCAACTAAAGCTGCACTGCTAGTTTTGATTAAGTATTTTACATCATGAATTTTACATGAAACATAACACGTTTTTTGTTGTGTTTTCTTGTTCGAGTGGTTACTCAGTTACTAAACTACAAGAGTCAACCTGCGTCAGATATATTTACAAGCCTGTATGACCTGCTCCGCTCTGGTCACAGGGCCAGGTGAAGGATCTCCAGAGGGACCTGGAGGACTCGCGTGCGGCCCAGAAGGAGGTCCTGGCCTCAGCCAGAGAGTCTGAGCGCAGATCCAAGGCCATGGAGGCGGACATCGTCCAGCTGCACGAGGTGACGCCTGTGGTGCCCTCTTACACCGCAGCTTCACAATAAAAGCTTGTTGTTTTCCATCAATTATGACATGAATGAATGTTTAAGTTGTTGTTGAAATTAGGGAGAGATGACATGATCTTCATTTGTGTTTCTCTGTCCAGATGTTGGCAGGAGTTGAGAGAGCTCGTAAGCAGGCAGAGGCAGAAAGAGACGAGCTGTCTGAAGAGCTGGCCAGTAACTCCTCTGGAAAGTGGGTGTCTTATGTTAACACACTTCCGATGTTTACAATCTGATGACTGTGGCAACAGCAAAACATGTTAAACTCATATATATATGATTTATTTTTTTTTTTCAAGAATTTTAGAAGATTAAATGAATACATCTATTATTTGGGATTTTTATTAGATTATTGGCAGAGTTTAACATGTTTTGCTGTTGCCACAGTCATCAGATTGTAAACATCGGAAGGAATACAAGTTTTGTGATGCTAACAGGAAATAGAACGTACAATTCAATCTAGATGTTTGAATTTAAATTACCCATTGGTTTGTAAAGATTTTAATTTTTCTTTTCGCAACATATTATTTTCCCCTCAGAAATATATATTCTTGTGAGTAGAAGAGCTTATAAAAAAAGTCTTGCGATGCACAATGAAAAATGTGAATGTCCTCTCTAATCAGATTTACTTTCCAACCTTCCCTCCATCCTCCTCCTTGTGTTCAGATCGCTGCTGTCGGATGAGAAGCGTCGCCTGGACACTAAGATCAGCCAGCTGGAGGAGGAGCTGGAGGAGGAGCAGGCCAACGTGGAGAGCCTCAATGACCGGCTGAGGAAGAGCCAGCAGCTGGTAGGCCCAGAGTAGGGCTGTAAATCACCATACCATATTATATCCATTCTTTGGACAACGATCGGGGGTGGTAGTAGCTCAGTCTGTAGGGAGTTGGGTTGGGAGGGTCGGCGGTTCAAGTCCCCGTACGGACCGAAGTATGGAGTGTGGACTGGTAGCTGGAGAGATGCCAGTTCACCTCCTGGGCACCGCCAAGGTGCTCGTGAGCAAGACACTGAACCCCCCCACAACCGCTGAGGGCACCTGTTCAGCAGTTGCATTTCCTCACTCTGACATCTCTCCATTAGTCCATGTAAAGGACCTGTGTGTGTGTGTGTGTGTGTGTGTGTGTGTGTGTGTGTGTGTGTGTATTTCAGGCCTGTGTGTAATAACAGAGTGTATATTGTAATTTACACTCTGTCAATGATCAATAACGAGTATTAAATTAAAATACCATATTTACTGATATCACAAAGTCGGCCACGATACCATTGCCATTACCATACCATACCATTTGGAAGCTAAGTTCCTTCCTCTTCATGTTTCTTTCTCATGTTTCCTTTGTTTTTGTGGTGCAGGTGGAGCAGCTGGGTGCAGAGCTGGCGGTGGAGCGCTCCACCTCCCAGAGCCGCGAGGGATCCAGGCAGCAGCTGGAGAGGCAGAACCGAGAGCTGAAGGCCAAGGTGCAGCAGATGGAGGGCCAGGGCCGCTCCAAACTCAAAGCCTCCATCGCCGCCCTCGAGGCCAAGCTGAGAGAGGCGGAGGAGCAGCTGGAGATTGAGAGCAGGTACTGGTGCATGGTGGGAAACTGAGTTCCAAAAGTTAATTTCCTACTAGAATTTAAGCAGTACAACAAAGAGACCCAAATAAGTAAAATTATTTTTAGAGAAGAAAGAAGACTCGTAAGGATTAAATCACTTCTCAAAACCTATGTTTAAAAAAAAAAATCTTAATCATTATATTTATTTATTTATTATTATTTGTCTGATTTCATTTGCTTCATTGTGTTGCTAAAATGTTTTATTCCTGGTTCAGCCACGTAAAGCACTTAATAACTTTGTCTTGAAAAGTGCTATAATTATTATTCGGATTATTGGCCTGATTATGTAGTTTTAGTTTGGTTTTAGTTTTATTCATTCAATTATTTTTCACTGCTTATTTATGTTGTGGTTTGTTTATTAACCCTGATCTGGATCGGTTGCGGCTCCCTCCGTTGTAATTGATGTACTCGTTGTGGAGGATTAACTCCACCTGTGTGGTAGTATTGGTTGTATAATTAAACCCACCTGTGTGGTAGTATTGGTTGTATAATTAAACCCACCTGTGTGGTAGTATTGGTTGTATAATTAAACCCACCTGTGTGGTAGTATTGGTTGTATAATTAAACCCACCTGTGTGGTAGTATTGGTTGTATAATTAAACCCACCTGTGTAATTATGTATTGGTTGTAATTGCCTGTGCACACGCTGAGGAAGGCCGCTGACCGAAACTTCTGTTGTGTGGCAATAAACTATCAAATTGGAGTGCTGTCCCAGTAGCTTTATTTATGATTATTCACTTTTAGGATCCAGCACTCAGCCTTTGCTTTCTAAGATCTAACTGAGTTGAGCGCGTCCAGTCCTATTTTTTATAATTATTATAAATGATATAATGGTGATAATTTGATGTGTCGTGTAGAGAGCGTCAGGCCAACGGCAAGAATCTGCGTCAGAAAGAGAAGAAGCTGAAGGATTTGACCATCCAGATGGAGGATGAGAGGAAGCAGGCGCAGCAGTACAAAGACCAGGTAGGCCTAACTCTGGAGTGAAACTACAAGTAACATAATGGCATAATGGCACTGTCATTCATGATGCCTTCACAGTTCCATATGTGTTTGTGTGTGCTTTGCAGGCGGAGAAGGGCAACGTGCGGGTGAAGCAGCTGAAGCACCAGCTGGAGGAGGCGGAGGAGGAGGCTCAGCGCGTGGCAGCAGCTCGCAGGAAGCTGCAGCGGGAGCTGGACGAGGCCACCGAGGCCAACGACACGCTCAGCAGAGACATGGCTTCGCTCCGGAGCAAACTCAGGTACCCCACACAACTCTGGGACGGAGGCTACATTTACGTTGCTACGTTTTAATTTAAAAAACAAATATCTTTTGCTACGTTTACACCTTGCATTCACACTGCTCTGGCGTTTCAGAGCCCCTATAGACCTCAACAGTCCCGCCCACAGCCGACTCCGGAAGTAAAAATCCCATTGATTTTCTCCATAAGGATTTAGAATATCAGTCATAATGTCTAAACCATCACGTGGTTGTGAAAAGAAGGTTTCTGCTCCTGTAGAAGCTAGAAGTCCATATGAAATTAACCTTGTTTTAAAAAAACATGTTTTATCCGCGATTTAATGGAGAAAAAGTACACTACCCACAGTCCTAAGTGTAACAGCAACGTCTCTGATTGGACCAACTCGCTGTTACCATAGAAACGTTTACCGTACCCGCGAAACCGCAAACGGCTAGAGCGATCTTCTACCATTGAAGTCTATGATAGTTTCTGTACACTGTCTTGTACCTTTGCCTTTTTTGCCGTTTTCAAAATGTTTTTTTGCGCCAAATTTAATGTGTTATGCTCACTATTCATCTCGTAGCTGGTTGGCTTGGTTCCAGACTTAAAACTCTATATATAAGCAATTTTCGAAACGTTAATGAAACAATTGAATGGGGAAAAACACTTCCAGAGACAGAGCCGAAAAAAAGTGGGCGGTGACTGTTGAGCTCTATAGAGCTCAACAGTCCTGCCCCTCCTCTGAGAGACCTTGGGTTCAGGAAGTAAATTTCCCATTCATTTCTCCCATTGACGTCTGGAAAAATCTGTATATAAAGAGTTTTAGACCATGCCTTAGGCTAACCAGATGGTACGTGACAATCCCAAAAAAGTAAAAGGTACAAGACTGTGTACATATCGTCATCTCAGAGCGAAGGAACTACTCATCCCATAAACCACCGCGCACCACTGAATAAAGGAAGCTAAGTTAGTTTAGCTAACAGCTAATTCGGCTAACCGCTAGCTGAGACAGCATGTAATAATTTAAAAGACCCTCAAAATAAAACCTGAAAATAACCGTTAACATATATAACAGCTGTTACGTCAGCTGTAGACGGCTTTACCCAGTGTTAAGTTTGAGTTAACGTTATTTTAGACTGAATCAAGCTGTCAGCTAGCGGTTAGCCGAATTAGCTGTTAGCTAAACTAACGTTAGCTTCCAGGCAGAGGCTAACGTCAGAAGCGTGGAACAGATCGTGATTCGTGCAGTGTCGTAAATCCTCGTGACGGATCGTGCAGGCAGCAGAGATCGGGTACGGTCACCCCCCTCCTCACCAGCATGAGTTCCACCAATCAGAGGCATCACTGTGGGATTGTGGGATTGTTCAGGATTGTGGGTAATGAAGTACTTATCCAAGACATCGCGAATAAAAGACATTTATCTCAAAACAAGGGTAGAGCCCCATGATTTGTGGTGTCTATATGAGCATATACAATCGCTGAGTCATGTCGGCATGCTGGTTTTAAGTCTATCATCGACGGTTATGATTTTATGGCTTATACTCCAATTTGTCCGAGAACCTCCTATGGCGCCATTGTAATGCTACAAAGCGATCACCCCCCGTTAGCATTCCATTGACTGCAATTCATTTTGGCGCCACTTTGACAGCGAATAACTTTACATCTGAAACGTTTAAAGACTCTATTTGTCCATTGTTTATTTCTAAAGAAACACGACAATGTATAAAAGGCTCCATTACCTTGTACCTCACGTTAATGCTCCGTAGCAGACGTTTTTGTAAAAATAGGCTAACGATTGTGTCATAACCACGCGACTTACTGTCTCATAGTAGAGGAATTACCGTATAGTACAGGAGAAGCGTGCAGGTAGTTTCGTCTCACATTAGCTGTTTAAGTGTAATTACTAATGTTAACTAGCATTTTAGTTAGCAATGATTAGCCTGTGCCTATGTTATCTCCTTACATATACCTACGCTCTCCGTCTCTGCAAGATTGGGAATGATTGAGATTTCTCTTGGCACAGCTACCAGAAGACTTA
The DNA here is from genome assembly GCF_008315115.2 of Sander lucioperca. Taxonomy (NCBI): domain Eukaryota; kingdom Metazoa; phylum Chordata; class Actinopteri; order Perciformes; family Percidae; genus Sander; species Sander lucioperca. Next base: position 21,394,650 of record NC_050193.1, read on the forward strand.
CAACTTTCAGACACGTTGCTCACGGCACATTTACGTCGTCTCTCTCAGTTGGAGGCTGCGCAGTAACGCTCAGCGCTCACCGTAAAAGTGCTTCTAAAGGCCTTCACTGGTCTCCGTCAAGGGGGTAAGCCTCTCCTCGGACCGCGAACCTCCTATGGCGCCATTTTAATGCTACAAAGCGATCACCCCCCCGTTAGCGTCCCATTGACTGCCATTCATTTTGGCGCCACTTTGACAGCGAATAACTTTACATCTGAAGCGTTTAAAGACTCTATTTGTCCATTGTTTATTTCTAAAGAAACACGACAATGTATAAAAGGCTCCATTACCTTGTACCTCACGTTATGGCTCCGTAGCAGACGTTTTTATAAAAATAGGCTAACGATTGTGTCATAACCACGCGACTTACTGTCGCATAGTAGAGGAATTACCGTATAGTACAGGAGAAGCGCGCAGGCAGTTTCGTCTCACATTAGCTGTTTAAGTGCAATTACTAATGTTAACTAGCATTTTAGTGATCAATAATTAGCCTGTGCCTATGTTATCTCCTTACATATACCTACGCTCTCCGTCTCTGCTAGATTGGGAATGATTGAGATTTCTCTTGGCACAGCTACCAGAAGACTTCCAACTTTCAGACACGTTGCTCACGTCACATTTACGTCGTCTCTCTCAGTTGGAGGCTGCGCAGTAACGCTCAGCGCTCACCGGAAAAGTGCTTCTAACGGCCTTCACTGGTCTCCGTCCAGAGCAACGGGATCTGTTGGTCCATTCTTATATACAGTCTATGGTCTCCGTCCAGAGCAACGGGATCTGTTGGTCCATTCTTATATACAGTCTATGGGAATCTCTGCCTGACGTTACCATGGCAACTACTGGGCGGAGTATATATGCTGCCTCCTGTTTACTCCGCACACGCATGCCCAGTATACAAGAATGTTGATGAGATATGCGATTTGGGTGTGTTAGTTTAAACGGAGATTAGTTCTTCTACTGGAGCTAAAACACGGAGATCGCTTTTGGCTCTAAACACAATTTAAATGTAGCCTGAGTGATGGGGAGACTGGGAAACATCTTCATAATGCTACTACTATAATACGGTTGAAACAAAAAGATTAGTGAATAATTAGAAAAAAATGTTTTAGGTAGAGACCAATATCGATATTTGTGAGTATTTATTTTTCGACATGAATTTTGTTTTTTTTATAAAGATCACTTAATTGTAGGCTTAAATTTAGTGTTTAAGACGTGCTGAGCAAAACATTTTGCAGTCGGAAGCTAAAGTTGACAGTGCTCTCTAGTTAAGCTCGATAAACAATTATTGATTTTTAAAATAGTTGTTCAGTTGAGTGGAGTTTTTTTTTTAAGCAGTTTCTCAAATGTGAAGATTTGCTGAGCGCAGACCTCTGACAAGACATGCCCTATCTCACAATGTTAATGCAGTGTGAATGTTCCTAGTCCAGAACTAATTTTTCGGATTATTCCGACACCACATGAATGCGGCACAAACGCCACATGTCGCAATGTTAGCGAAAGAGACAAATAATTTGTATATCTGCCCCGTGATACGGATCCTCTCCAAAACGTAATGGGTGTCTCCTTGGTCCATGCTACACCCTGACACCAAGATTCATGAAAATCTGTCAAACCGAACCGAAAACATAACCTCCGTGGTGGAGGATAACATAATAAAATAGAATATCTTTGGGTCATCTGAAGATATGGGCATTTTTTTTTATTTTACAAACTTAACAAATAATCAATTAATAAAAAAACATATATAGGAAATAGAATTAAAACAAATGTATGGAAGCTGGAGCGAGCCACCAAGAAAAAGACGATAAACACATCAAATTAACACTTACAGTTAGCTGCCGTTTTGTTTTTCCATGTACTGCTTATCAATTTAATATTGCAATTTAAAAAGTCAGTCCGTTTGTTAGAACAGTATCTTTGCTTAACATGTTAGACTGTTAGATTAGAAACATCCAGGTCCACCTGAAACATAATAGTTTTGCATAGATAAAATAAAAAGGTAATCCTAATTATTTAAAAGTAGGCCTTAAACTTCTGTAGTGTCTGGAAAAAAAGAACTGTGAAGGCATGAGATCATTTGTGATTTCACATTTCTTCTTCCTCCTTTCATGTCCTGTTTCACACCTGTCCTCAGACACTACTGACCTGTAAACTGTCCGCAAAGCATGCTGGGAATATTCTCCTCTTTCTCTACGGGCTCTTTAACTTCCGTTTCCTCATCGCTCTCCTAATGCCTCCAGTTTACACCTGCTGCAAGATTTCAGGGGCTTCAGCTTTCTTTCTTTTTTGGTTTAACCTCGCTTTGCAACAAGCCACCTTCCTCTATCCTTCCTCTCCTTCTGACCCCCCCGTTCCTCCTCTTCATCTTCCTCCTGATGTGTCGGCTGTTCCCAGGCGCGCCGGCGGTGGCGGTGGGGGAGAGGTGGTGTTCAGCAGCCCCGGTCCTCGGAGCAGTGGCGGCGGCAGCATGCGGAGCCTGGGGCTGGGAGGGAGCATCAGCCGCAGGAGCACCGTCAAAGAGAACTCGGTGGAGCTGCCGGAGGAAGAGCCTCCATCCCAGTCTCCGTCTCCCTCTCCAGACCGCCGCGGAGACGCCTACACCTACTCCCCCGACGAGTAGGGGGGGGGGGGGGGGGGTCACCCAAGTTGTGGGGGGCAGAAACTGTCCCAGCAATATTTTCACATTTTTATTTTAAATTATTTGAAAGTTTCCTTTTAACAATAACGTGAAGGAGTCTCATAGATATTTTAACAACGCGATGGATTTATGTTGACATTCTCAACGACATTACACAAACAAGTTGGGGTAAAAAAAAAAGACTTAAAAAATTTTAGACTTATAAAGTCTGTGAAATGAATTGGCAACTATATTGAGAATTAATCATTTGGGCCAAAACAAAAGAAGCATTTTCAAGACGTCACTTTGAGCTATGGGAAATTATTACACTACTTTGTCACATTTTATAGACAAAATATTTGATGAATTAACCGAGGAAGGTCTACAGATACTGTAGTATAAAAAATTAAAACGAATAGATGTGAATGAAAATCCCTATTCAAATAATCTACAATCATTTTTTTTTAAGTCTTTATTTGTAACGCTCCAAAATACAATGTTTATTCTTTACTCTATGAAATGTTCCAGCTGTTTCTGAGAAATTACATTTTCCATGTGAAATTGCTGCAAAGACTACCCTACCCATAAGCCTCAGCGGCTGGTGCTATGCAGAAGACTACAGCCATAGTGTTACCATAATGCAGGACACTTTATAGCTGCAGTCAGAAACCAAAGGTTGCAGTAAAGATGCTTAATTTATCCAAACTCTAAAAGTAAGATGATTCTAATTTTGACATTTATCTAAAATGAAAGCTCAATGCACTCTGGGATTTGAAGTTGCCTTATCTCCTGAAGCTGTTGTGGACACTTAATAAGTGTCTCGTTTCAGTTCCGTGTGTTGAAATGCTCCAAACAGTCACAGGACATTATCACGGTATTTTATTTATTTTAATTATCAGTGGCTAGTTTTAGTGTCTATAGTATTTAATTGTTGGCAGGAAGTATTGGCAGCTTACATCCAGTTAAACCTGTCGCTCCATAATTTCCTATCTTGTCTTTCTGGCTTTATTAAGTCATGTACTACTCGCTTTTGTTTTTATCTCCCCTTCTCAAAAATGTATCAGTTAATTAGAAAAAAAAACACCACACAGTTCAGGAAGCCCACTTAAAAAAAAAAAAACCTAACAAGTAACCCTAAAATTACATTTTAAGAACACATGCAGGTCCCCATTTAATTTTTCATTTTGAATCTTTCACAACTAAGTTTTCTCTACAGCCTAAGAGCTGTTCTTACCTTATTAACATGAAGTAATCCTACTAGCATCAGCTAGATGCAAAATTGTTTAACTTTATTTTGGGGAAATAAATCTCAATATTTAAGAAAAGTGCAATGAGCACAGAGAAAGAGGTATGAATGAAAATAGATTTGAAATCCTCAAATAAAGTTTACCAAATGAAACGGACACAAAATGATCTCCAAAATAAAAGGCAGCATCCAGAATCTGATTCCCAGTTTAATTTGACAAGAGTTTGAGGGTTTGTGATGTGAAGTCAAGGAAAAGAAGCAACCATTATTTTAAATGTCTGTGGCTTAATATAACATATGTGAATTTAATATATTTAGATGTATTTATATAACAGGTAGTTTAAAGAATATATATATATATATATATATATATACACACACACACACACACACAGCTGTTGAGAATGTATTTTCAGAATACTCAAAGATGCTTCTAACCATCTGTTGCTCAATAATAATAAAGATTAACGGGATTCTCAAGTTGCAACTTTTTTCTATCCAGGTTTTTTGTAAAGCACAAGCAAAATATTTATTGTATGAAAATTTTAAAATATCCACAAAAAAAAAAGAAGAAACAATATATTATGATTCATACTTTTGTTTAAAATTTGGATTTAAAAATTAAGCAAGAATGGAGTCACTACTTTGGAAAATGGTTAAAACATCTTTTTTTAATCATGCAGCACACTAAAGATTTTCTCATCCAAATAGAAGTACGGAAGCCCTGAGAGGCAAGTGAGAAAAAGAAATTCTGGTGATCCATTTTTTAACTCTGATCAAAATAGTTTTCTCTCCTGTGATTTAAGATCAGGTGAAAAAGGAGGTTTTGCCAGGATAATCTAAGTTCCCTAAAAATAAGGAATAAAAAAGCTTTTAGCAGGTGATTTTTTTTTTTGCCTTGCTGTAATACCCACAAGAGGCTGAAGTGCACCACTACCCCCATGTTTGAGATAGGACTGAAATCCGTTTTCTTCTTGATCCTGACAAAAAAATCAGGATGTTTTCAGATGATTAAAAAAAAGTAACTTTGAAAAATGATCCTGGCAAAACCTTTCTTGTCACTTCCCTCTCAGGGCTTCCATATAGAAGAGCCTTTAATGATTGAATAAATTCCTTCAGAACAGCAGGACGTTTTGTTAAATGACCTGTGTGTTTCATAAAACCTGCCGGGTTTATTTTTCGGGAAATGAGATGCTTCGCTCAGAAAATGTTTTTAGAATATTTGAGAGAATCCGTTTATTTGGAAACAATGTAAAACTAAATTTGTAACCCAACTGTTGTATATTCATTCTTGAGATTAGGCGGGTGTGATTTAAACCCCACAGATACACATTCATATATAACTATTAAAAGTGAGTTGTACAATGGCTGCTGTGATGCAGAACTTTCTGAAGTGCTATTAAACTGCTACTTAATCTCACAGATGTGTCGTCTCACTTCTGCTGCTTTCTAGAAGAAATAAAACCAAGACTTTTTTTTTTTACATTTCAAGTTTTATTGCTTTTTCAGAAACATAAGCAGCACCGAAGGTGAACAAAGAGCGCATCAGGTCTTTGTATGTGAGCGTACTCTTAAGTCATAAGGCAAAAAAAACAAACACACAAAACCTCAAATTATTTTCCACTTTGACCTTAACAGAAAGGTCCAGTCTGCCCTGAGCAGCTAATTCAAGTCAATCCTTCCAGACTCAAGCAACTGAACCACAGCCTACAACCTATGTTAATGACGCTACAGTAGAGGTACAGTGTATATATATATAAAAAACACTACACGTCAAACCTATTACAAACTTTCTTTTTAACATAAAACACAAGTAGCCTTCACTGAAGTATTCCTGTCTCCTCGCTAACAGGAGACGTTTCCTATTTCACTCCTGGAGAGACAGAAGTAAAGCTCTGCAGAGGGGTTCAGTCTCCTCTACTCGCCAATGTTCATTTCATCGCAGAATATCAAAGTATTGGACACAACAAACAACATACTGATGATTCTCTATTCTTGGAGCCTTAGTAAGAGTGGTGCTAGAAGTGTAAACTTTGTCCTGAGAGTGGTGCTAAAGGAAAGGTTAAAGTACATTTGAATGGCATCTGCCTGTAAGATTTTGATATTTTCTAGTGGCGTTTGGCCTGATCAAGGTGCCAGTGGGAAGCTCAGGTGGGGTAAGTGAGCATCCTCTGGGGATCATGAATATCGACAGTTCATCCAACAAGGATACAAAGTGTTTAAAAGGTTAAAGGAGAATTCCGGTCAATTTCAACACGTAGCTGACTGCAGTAGATGTGAAAGACTTAGGGGCCGTCTACAAACTACAACACCGAAAAGAGATACAACAAAAATATTTATTAATTTAATGATTAAATAAGGTAGTGTCTCCTAACTTACCTCAATTATAACTTGTCTCCCGTTAGTTGTACTACAGCACTTACCGGAATTCTCCTTTAAGTGACAAACGGGACAACTAGGGATGTCCAGGGGTCAAATAAACCCCAACAAATGTCAATCATTTATTTACTGTACTCTTGTTTTTGTCTTATTCAGCCCGTTAAATTACTAATTCAAGGTTATCAATTTAATAATTCTGAAGTACGGTCTCAAGTATTTGGATCACAAAGTTTACTAGACTAAAGATGTTATTTCCATGCGCCAGATACACATTTAATCAATATGCTGCTATGTATAACATTATTTACCATGTAGTTTATTTCTGGATGAATTAAGTTCCATCTTATCTCATTTTTTAGGTTGTAGCTTTGAGTGTGCACAGGGCAGCTGTGTCATTTAGGTATCAGATACTCTAACACTAATCTCAGCCATACGGGGGGGGGAGGGGGGGCAAACTAAATTTCCTTATTCAGAGTAAAAATTCAGAAAGCTGAATAAGCTGCACAACCAGAATTAGTCAAAGTTAAATAAGGCTAAAAAGCTACATGTAACGGCAGAGATAGTGACAGTGATAAATATTTTCATTACTATGACTCCAACATTTGTTTCATTACTTATACACAACATATTAATTAAGGCAGCTTTAAGATGCAGAACCACTGAAGGCCACAATATGTTGGCAAGATTTTGATTCAAAAATGTATTTTTTATTTTCCCCACAAAAAAATGATGCTTTTAATAAGTTATTTGACTTTTCCTACAGACTGTCATAAAAAAAAAAGCACAGTTCATTAAAAGCTTAAGGCTTGCAGAGGGGTGCTTTTGATACCTTGAGGAACAGGAGTCCTAGTGAGTGTTCACACAGCTATCAAGTTAATGTTTTTCTGCAGTCTGTATTCTGTAATCTAAAAATACAGTATATTTCAAATATGTGTGTTTGAATCAACCATTTCCATTCCATTAGTGGCACTTTCTTGTAGTTGTGCCAATACTTTATATATAACAAATACAGCTTTGGAGGCATACTGTATAAAAGCAGATCAGCAAATGTGGTTTTATGAGGACAAAAGGAAAGGACTGACTGTGTTGCAGTTTAAAAGTTATTAGTTAGTTTAAAGACATTCTCAAAAACTGCCTCCCTGTCTTCTGATGTAGAGAAAAGTGCCCGTCCAGTGTTCCAGGTGAGTTCAAACTAAACAAAGCAAATTTTCACTTTGGTTTAATTGTGCAGGTTTGACCACCGCAGTGTTTTAGCAGATGAAGGTGACAGTACAGATGTTTACCCCCATGCCAAATCTGTGTTTCCAGCGGGGATTAGCAAAGTCTGTATTTTACTGGAATTTACTGACATTATCCCCCAGATATTATGCCAAGGCTCTGTCAAAACTTACATTAATAATGCATCTGTTAGTCTTTTCTTTATTGACTCCATATGCAATCGTGCTGCCTCTAAAATTCGCTTTGTGTTCAGGCTTTACACACCAAAAAAAGAAGCAAAACAAAGGTGGTGACATGCAGCACAAGTCCAGTTAGTTAGTTCGAGCTAAGTGCGAGTGCCGAAAAGAAGTCCTGCTAATGAACAAAGAGAAGTTCTGACTGTGTGGACATGAGCTGGTAACAGACATCCAAACATGTCCATAGCAAACATACCCGTCTGTTTGCATCACTGCAGCTCCCAGTGGTCGGCGTTCGGTGCGATGTGCAACACACAGTACCGTTAAACAGCGGCCGGATGGACGGGAAGGCAGCAGCAGCTCACAGGAGGATGAAGGACGGAGGTGGTGGAGGAGGTTTTCACTTTCACAGCAGCAGCTTGGGTCCTGCGCCGAACTCTAACCTCTTCACCAGCCTTTAGAAACACAACAGACAAAACACTTACAACCTTCAAACCAACGAAAAACATTGACCAAACATTGATGTGACAATATTTGGGTGGTGGAGAGTAATTAAATACATTTAGTCAAGTACTGTATGTACAATTATGAGGTACTTGTACTTTATTTGTGTATTACTATTTTATGCTACTTTATACTTCTACTCCAGTACATTTTAGAGGGAAATATTGTTCATTTATGCAACAGTTACTTTTCAGATTAAGAGTTCACGCAGACTTTTTAAAATGATACATTGTCGAGGAATAACTACCCAATAGTATATGAACTAATTAGCAAGCTACAACATTAAATGAATACATCAGGAATAATAATCTGAAAATATGATAACATACTGTAATATAACACTGCCATGGGCCATTCTGCTGCCTTTTGAGTACTTTTACTTTTGATAAGCTAAGTACATTTTGGTGCTAATAATTTTGATCTTTACTTAGAGTAGACTTTTGAATCCCAGCGGTGCTTTCAAAACACACTGACTGGCACATAAAAAAGAGAAACCAAGCAGTTAAAATAAAAAAAAATAAAAAATTGAAAGCTTCTTACAGTTAAATTAGTGATTTTTGATCAAAGCTGGACTATGTTTTGCAATGTTTTGTATTTTCGTGACATGAGCTCTACAGCTGTTGTTGCCCTTGCATCTCACCCCTTGTTGTAGAGGCCGTTGGTAGGATGGGTCTCTGTGGAGTTGTTGTGGCCCGACGTCGGCCCCTGTCCCCCCGCGCGGCCTCTGCGGCTCGCTGTCTGCCCGTTGACGTATTCCCGACACGACGCCAACTTGGACTCCAGGTTCTACAGGCAGCGCAGGAATCACGTCTGTAAGTTCTTCCATAAACATTTCACTTCATACACTATCATCACTGTGAGATCCTAATGTTTAGAATCAAGGTGTTACGGTGAGTAGGGAGAGAAATCTAATCTGCACCCAGATAGGAATGAAAGAAAAACTTAAACAAGACTAGGCGTCAGTCTAGCAGCTCTGTGAGACCCTAATGCTCATTATAAAAGAAAAACTAAACAGTTAAATGGATACAAGTTCAGGTTGAGATCTTTAACAGTTGTGGTGACGTAAATGTAATAATACGCCAGAGGTAATTGTCACAATAAAAAGGTCTTTAACAACCTTTATTATGTTGTTAAAGTGTTAAGAGATGCACGTGGCAGAAAGTCTTTAAGCTGTCAGTATAAAAACTTTGTGCTTGTGTTTGTGCATTATGTTGGTTCTAAAAACCAATAAACTTACCAGCTACAGAGAACAAATAGGGTGCATTTGAACATTAAAACCAGAAGCACCCTGCGGCGTTCACATGATGAGCAGTCAGCAGCTGCTGAAAAGTACTGGGTCAAACATCACACGTGTGGTTCTTACCCCGACTTTTCTCAGCAGCTCTCCGACGATGTTCAGGGCCGAGATTCTCGCCGACGTGGTGAGAGGAGTCCCCGAGAGGCTTTCACCTGCAAAAACAAACCATCTGATGAATGCAGAGAAATCCAACCTTCTCGGTGATGTAGCACAGGGAAACATCACGTAATCGCTCCAACGACAACACACGAACGGACCTCTGCTGACGGAGGGCAGCGGGGTGGTGAAGGACTCTGCTGAGGCTGCAGGTCTGGGTGGAGGGGTGGCAGGGGGGACGGGCTGGTTAGAGGACGAAGACGTGGTTCTGTCCTCGGTTCGTTTGTCTGGTGGGGTGAGGGGCGGGGTGGGCAGACCAGCCGAGGCCAAGGAAAGGTCTTTGATTGCACTGCTGAGGGTGGGCTTCCTGTCCTGTACCTGCTGTTTCTGCTGCACCGCGAGCTCCTGTCTCAGGTCTGAGACACACACACACACACACACACACACACACACACACACACACACGTTACAGAAGTGAAACAGACTTTAAAACTGTATTCACTGTATCCCTTGGCACCTTGTTTTATCTTCTTGTTCTTCTATACATACATATGCTACAATATTTGTATTTATTATGACTGTTTTCCCTAAAAGAAGATAAAAAATAACATGAAAGCTCCAAAAACAAAAGATTTGTGTTTAGATAAACGTCCTCACTTTTTTTAATCATGACACAAAGCCATTTCAAACCTGAGCCTCCGCGACAGCACTAGTTAGACCTACCTCTGGCCTCGTCCTTCAGCCTCTGGACGGACTCCAAGAGATTCTCCTTCTCGTCCAGCTCGCTCTCCAGGAAGGCGTTCCTCTCTATAACATGGTTCATCCTCTGCTCAAAGTCCTCCAGCGACATGATGGTCGCCCTGAAACACACACAGAGTGCAGCGCAGTGTCAGGTAACCCGATGAAGGCAGCCAAAGGCATTGATTGGTAGAATACTTTTCTGCAGGCTTGCTAGCTAGTTTACTTGTACTGTCAAACTTGCACTGTGAAAAGGCAGCTGGAGGACAAGCAGATAGCAGACCTGCCCTTTAAAACAAACAGTTATAAAAAAAATAAAACTACTTTCAAGGTGAAGGGAAAACACACACAGGCTTTTTAACTTTTGTTACCTGTTTCAATTATCTTTTCTTTTACCTCTTTTTAGGTTTGCAAACATGGCTAAAATTGGTTTAATCAGATTGTGAAAACCACACGGAATTTCTTTAGTACAGTTGTACTATCATAGTGCGAGTGTGCTCCGACCTCTTGGTCCGCTCCAGGTCGTCGTTGGCCTGCTCCAGCTCTCTGATGTATTTGTGAAGCTGGTCTCTAACGGCGGTGGTCTCAGCCAGGTCTCCCTCCAGGCTGGAGATCTGCCGGTAGGCCTCCGAGTGCTGCGTCTCATACTTCTCCTGGCAGGAGGCCCACCACAGAGTCAGGAAGGGACCGGAAAATAACAGAACAATACTGATTATGAAGGCTTTAAACCATAACACATAAAGCAGACATGGATTACTACTTCAGTGGCTCAATACCAAAAGCAGACCATGTGTGCAACCGCTGTCACCTTGCTGCTGCCTTTCTGGACATTTCCATACATTTTGTTTGTCTAAAAATGGTATATACTGTATATACGTATACATCAGAACCGAGCTCCCAGGAGGCAATGTGAGGCTCAGAGCTGGATGAAGAGAGAAGGTAACACACAACGTGAAACTGTGGCAAGCTTCAGCATGCTTTTGCTAAATTCCATAAGGTCCCTGCATACTGGTCATACCTAAGATAAAGCCCTGCACTGTTCTGAAAGTGGGTGGAAACCTTTTCAACTTCTTCTTCTCGTCTTATTTACTGCGTAGGCTCTACATGTATCTAACCTGACTACAAAAACAAATAAATATGTCAATTTATTCAACTTTCAAACATATTTTGCTGCAGAATCCCTGAGGTGCTGTTTGTCACTTTCTCTTCACAGGTCTTCAAACCGCTATGGAAACCCAGACAACAGACTAAAGAAACTTTGGAGTTCCTAGAAAAGTAGTCCTGGGACAAAAATGACCAGAAACCTTTTGGTGGAATTGCAAAATGCCTGTGCACATCCCTCTGGGGATCTCAACAGCAGGATAAACTAATAAATTTTTAAAAAGGGAGCTAAGTGGGCTAATGAACTGGGACATGACTGGGATAGGTTTTAAGGGAAGAACTGCCATCCCCTCCAGACACAGGCCAAGCAAGAGTCATCAGCTGCCTTTTTTCTGCTCTGAATCAATCCTCTGTGAATGTCTGTGTGTGTGTGTGTGTGTGTGTGTGTGTGTGTGTGTGTGTGTGTGTGTGTGTGTGTGTGTGTGTGTGTTCAGACAGTGAAGCCTATTGAGCACAGGCAAATGCAGCCATGAAACTTGACTTACTATCAGCTGATGGTATGGAAAGTAAGCATAGCATTTAAATAACTTGGACATCTCTGAAACAGCAGCTTTAGGCTTCAGCGTTGGCTATAAAACCATGATGAGACAATTGCTTGTGTTATAGGTGCTTCTCAAAGACTTTAGGAATAATAAGAAATATTACAAGACATATTACAAGACTAGTACATCTTCGCCCACCTTCAGTGGCACTGTCTTTATTTTCTTACGGGATATTGAACATGTTTGTCAGTATCTGATAGCTGATAATGTCCTCTGTACCTTGTAGTTTTCCAGCTCCATGCGGAGGTGGTTGTTGGCAGAAAGAAGCTCACGGTTTCGTGCCTCACACTGTTTGAGCTCCAGCTCCAGCTCCACCTCATAGTCCCGACTCATCTGCTGAAACTCCTGCAGTTCCTCCTGAGCTTCCTCTGCACTGCACACACACGTATACGCAGAATGTAAGCCATGTCTATCATTCAAGTCATTACTCAAATTGGCTTATTAGTTTGGATTTTCTGGTTTTATACAGTAAAAACACTGCAATCACACACGTTTGGAGCAAAACAATCAGTCCAAGACATTGTCAAAGACAAATGTTTGCTAGACAGTTCTAAAGCAGATCTGTTTGGACAAACAACAGCTCTGGGCATTATGGATTAAACACAAAAATCTAAAAAAAAAAAATCACAAAAATGTGTTTAATAGGAAAACACTTTGAGGTTCACAATTACTTGTCTTACAGGATTATCTACTGACTCACCAAACTGAAGAGAAGAGAAAAGCTATCGATTGTTTTTCTAGAATGTATTACGGAGCCCCACGTGCACACAAGTTATTATCTTGTTCGCACAAGATGTTCGAGCAAAATAATAACTTATGTAACTTATTAGCAAGATAAAAACAAATCATCCTTAAGGACTTCTGTGGCATAAAAACATTATGAAACACTATAGCATGCTTTCCAAAATGGTCATCAATAAGGGCAGCTAAAAGGTGCAAAAATACACTGAAGGTAAACTAACTAAGAAATGTATTCTCATATCATGATTTAGAGCACTTTGTCTTTTAAGTTGATGAACTGAGGGAGGCAGAAGTGATGGTCTGTGAGGTCTGTTAAAAACAACATAAATAGCATATAGCAAATAGCACATAAAAACACACCTCTGTTGGTGCCTGGCAGCCTGTTCCTTCCAATACTCCAGCTCTTCCTCCAGGGACCCAAACTCTGGAGGCTCAGGATCCCCCATCTCCAGTCCAGGTGGAGAGCTGAGTCTCCTGTCACACACCAACGCTGGTCTGTGACTGTGGATGAATTAAAACAAGGCAATTAAACAAATTCCGCTCAGTCCCCTTTAGAAATCGGGCAATTTATCGTTAACGTTACAACGGTTAATGGATTAACGGGTTATCAGGATTTTCACGTTGAGTGAACCATCAAGTAGCAATATGTTTCAGATAAAATCTCAATTTCTTTCAATTTCTATTAATCAATTTGGTCGTAACCGCCATCCATTGTGTTAACGTTAGTGCTAAATTAGCTAGATCTGTTAGATAACGGAAATATCCAGCCAACAGGTTTCAAACTTTCAACCTATATTAAATACTGTTTTTCTAATACTGCATGTATGCCGAATTGAACAATAGAGTCTATCATACACACAGACATGTTTAATTTTAGTGAAATTCAATCACATGTTACTAAAACTACTCCTGAAATAAATTAGATACAAAATGTATACGGACTCTGGTCCAAGCAAGCTGAACTAAAAAAGAAACGGGAACCTAGAGCACACGTCACCTAAAAGATAACGGGTAATAATGTATACCCTCATATCATTGTAACACCTGCTTTTATGAACATCGCAGAGGATTAGCAAAAACTATTAACAAACAAGCTCACATAATACAGCATAAGAAAGTTGGAAGAATGTTCTTAGCTTGTAATAATAAATACGTTAGCTAGTTCAGCTAACGGAATTTAGCGTTAACCATTTAAATCCCAGCTGAGACAAACATAACACAGCTAGCGTTAAGTTACAACTTACGCTCAAAAGTTAGCTTCGTTCGACGCAATGTTAACCAATGTATTCCTTTTCTAAATCCTCTTCATGTGCTGGTATAACTACCGACACACTTTTTTCGGTTAAATTCAAATGCAAAACCGTTAAAGAAAACTATTAAATTACATTCTCGGAGTTGGAAACCACAAAGTTGCTACTGTCTTGGGAAGACGTCGAACAATACAAATTGCCATTCATATTGTCCACGCCGATTCACCAACCACAAGTTAGATGACAGTCTCGTAGCATGTTGCTATTTGTCAATAATCTGTCAATCAAATGTTAATAGGCGGGATCAGGATCATTGTCCAATCAGAGGAGTGATGTCAGTGTCCGAGGGGTGTCTGCATAATCTTCACAGTCTAGACGTTGTGACAGATTACTAGAGGCCGGTGCTGCCTTTAAGTGCTGTCGGAAACATTATATACATATATATATATATATATATATATATATATATATAACTTAATACAATACTACATTTGGGGTGGTGTTTGTTAATTAATGTCTTATTTCTGAAAATGAACTGAGTAAGCAACTTCCACTTGCTTTTATCAGCTATAATCACATAGATTGCAGGTATAATCAGATATGAATTAATGAGGTTGTTATACAGCTCTTATATTGTACTATTATAAAGATAACAAAAGATTTATCCCCAGAGGGGAAATTCGGTTGTTGCAGCAGCACAAGGACACACATATATACAGATACATGGAGAAGTAAAATAATAAATAGTAGCCTAAAAGGTGTACAAAACTAAAATATAAGCAGAAATATAAACTATACAAGAGCAATTAAAGACAGAATTTCCAGGCAAAAGTGATATTGGTGTTATATGAAAAACAGCAGCAGAGTCAGCAAGTCCAGTATATGTCAGCGGCATATAATATGATGAATAATACATAATATGAATAAGTCATGACCCTTAGTGTTTGTCTGTATAATATAGAAATAAAACAGTATTATATAAACAAATCTTTAACAGCATCACAAAACATAAATAGCTAAAATATTTTTGGTTTTGTCAGATTCAGAGTGAAGCAGGGTCCAATTTCAGCGGTGGGATTACCCTTTTCTTTACAGGCGCTTTTAAATAATGATAATGAATTTGAATCTACACACCATAGCTACACATGTCATGTCTTTACTTTTCCTCACAATCATTTGTGTCCTTTTTTCAACATTTGATCTTATGTAGTAAGGAATGCACTGAATGCAGCATAATATTTCTGATATATATGGAAGTCCATTTCTGCCTGAAAAATGGATGAAAAGTAATCATTGAATAAATAAAAACAATGGTAAATCAATAATGCTTAGTCAAAACTGTGAGATAAAAACTAACTTAATACTACTTAATACGAAGTGAGGTAGTAAGTCATAATATTGAAATAAATGTCAATGAAATGGGCTTTGTAGACATTCATCTCCTTTATTGTAAATAATGAAAACTCGTATTATTTCATCCGGAGTTGTGTTCTGTGACTGCTGGGGAAATCTAATTCTCTAAATGACAATGTAGGCTACAATTTGTTAGTATTGCATCACAGAGATACCAGTAAAGTGAGCTGACTGTGCCACTGCTGCTATTTATAATAGAAAAAAGAATATAAACATAAATACTTTCCTGTTTTTGTTTCTCATCATTGTGCTGGTCTTCTGTTTACTTTCTTTTATGATAGTGATGCCCTTTCTTGTAGGAAATTATTCACAAACATGCACACAATTAAGTTAATTGAATTGCCATTGTCTCTACATCTAGTGATGTAAAAAAAGAGATAATTATATATTTACAGTTGCAATAAAATAACTTCCTACAGGTGGAAAGATGCACTTGAACACAACAGAACAAAAGCTCCAACAAAACATCAGTTTTATTCAGATCAAATAATTAACAGATGACAACAGACATAATAGACATAACAATAATTTATGACACATACCATTAAAACATCTCTACTCGTTTCATTTTGCTTTAATTGTTATTTTGTATTATTATTAAGTGTGTATTTTAACTCATCTGCTTCCCATCATGATTTATAGTGTGGTGGTTATGTTTCTGAGGATTAGTGAAGGAGAGCTTGTTAAACTGAGCTCGGCACCTGTCAGCATCCTTGAATCTGATTGGGGAATTCCACTTCCTGTTGGTGGGGTCAGAGGTGACACTGAGTCAACTGTGTCCATTTCAGAGGGATTAACCAGGACTATCAGATCCTGGTTAATCCACATGCACCATCACTAGAGCATTAAGCTGTTATACCACACACACACACACACACACACACACACACAAACTCCAACCCACGCTGTCCTTGCTTCATATCTGGGCTGCATGTATTCAGAAAGTCTTGACAGAGCTTGATTTAGGCTGTGGTTAGCCTAGCATAGCATTAAAAACCAGATACAGGGAGAATAAGACAGCCTGGCTCTGTCCAAAGTTAAAAATACATCTCCTCTAAATCTCACTAATTAACATCATGTATCTTGTTTGAACATTTTTATTGTGGTCATCCCCTAAATTATCATCAACATTTTCATTGTCAAAATGTAAAATTTTTCCAATACTTTAGTTCATGACCAAATACTGCAGCACTAATGACATCCCCATCAGCCTCAGCTGTCCTCTGTGTTTACTGCTAATTCGCAAATGTTAGCATGCCAATGGCTAATAGCATTTAGCTCAAGTGCAGCCTATGATAAAGTCTCACAGCGCTGCTAGCATGGCTGTAGACTCTTAACCTGCTGTACTTTCAATTTCCTGAGTTCACCTGTTTCTTAATTCGCTCCAGGAGCTGCTTCACAGTGCTACAGGCACATTACTCTGACACAATGTCCCAATCAAATCTTGTTATGACATCATCCCATCTACTCAACAGAAGAGATCTATAAAGAAAGAATCTGACTCTTGGTTTATTCAGATCCCATGTCAAATTGAAATGTGTCCTATTTCTAAAAAAAAAATAAAAATATATATATATATATATATCAATTAGTAATGCAACTAAGTAGTTGAGGTTCTCACAGTTTGCTCTAAACCAGTCATTCCACACAAAGTTCTGAACAATATTGAACATTCTTCGAGGTTTTATTTTTGTTTGGTACAGAGCGTCTATGTTGTTTTTCACTTAAAGCTTATTTACAGAACTGTTGTGTCCAAACCTTTAAAAGTTTGTATAAACTTGACATGTCAATTTTATCCAACTCTGTATAATATAGTTTTTAAAAGAGTTTTTCACTTCTGGTATAATAATAAATGTACTATTTATTCAGCAATGAAATCTTCAATTCTCTTTACTGTCTTTTGAATAAATAATGATAAAAGTTACAAATATTTCCGCTTTGCTAAAAGATCATTAAAATATAAACGAAAGTGAGTAAAGTGTCTGGGTTGGGTAAGTGACGTGTTACATGATAAGGTATCTGGGCTGATGGCAACCTATGTGATGTTTCAAGTAAGAGGACAGGATTGGCTTCACAGGTCAAACTAGGAGTAAACACAACATAAAAATATACAGTATATACACATTGCATTGTATTGAGTATTAGTAATGACTATCACCAGTCAGCCAAACACTGCAAGCGTATCACAGAGTGAGAAGGCACAACTATTGTGAAGCAGACATATCGGGCCTTTATTAAATGTGATCTCAGGAGCTTTACTGCTCTGTGGGCTCGCATCAAACCAACAACCAGCCGCGGTCCATGGAAGAAGTGCATGGGTCCAATCTCATTTCAACTGAAACATTTGTGCTTTGGAGGCAAGATCATCATTCGCATCATCACTGCAACTGTAAACAATATGTGCCAGGCTGCCAGACCTTACATCTTGTGATCATTCCATCTGGTACTTTGGTCTGGAGCAAAATGTCTCCAAACTTGCTGTGAAAATTCATGATCCCCTTGGGAAGGAATCTTAATCATTTCAATTGTCACCCTGCCCTTCATGATAAATTTGCAAATCTATGTTGTTATAAAATGCATTGAGCACCTTCCTGAACCCATTTGATGTAATGTCCCTGTGATCTAATTAGGGGCGTTTACACGTTTAGTTAAACCAATCAGGTTCAGGTTCTAATTCTACTCACGGGTTCTCTACCCCTCTAAACATAATGACGTCACGATGGGGTCTAATCGCAAAAAGACTTTGTCATTTTTATCTGTGCACTGTGGAAGACTTAGGTGCACATATTTAGTGGGGGGTTTAGGGGTCCTCCCTCAAGAAAATGTTACGTTTTATGCAATTTCACATCATTTAGACCATTATTATTACCTATCTGTGTCTAAAACGTTGGAAAAGATATAGCAGATAATAAATAAATAAATAAATAACAAAACTGGGGGACCAACTACAATCATTAGATCTGAGAAAGGTCATTTTGTTAGTTTTGATGCTCACATTGATTTGACATTTCTTCGGCTTGGGTGCTGCACCTAAGCCTTATAATGGAAGGGAAACCCTGTTGGTAATATTCCATCAGCCTTCAAAGTCCATATCAGTCAACTGTTGTGTGCGTATGTGACAGACACATGGTTTTCTTTTTCTAACCATTATCCTGCTCCTCAGCTCCTCAGCTAAGCAAAAGTGGACACCGATCTGTCCTGCAACCAAAGCTCAAAGGCCTGAAAGACAGAAGCCACCTCCTCCTCCTCCTCCTCCTCCTCCCTTTAGTTTTCCCTCTGGGCCTTTTCCTTTTTTCGGGTCAGCCGGGCCTCGCGTATCTCCTCCAGGGTCTTACGGGGGTCCATGACAAAGGCTAGAGCCACGCCGGCAGTGCCATCACCGCTCTGCCGGGAGAAGCACAGGAAGGTGGCCCAGAGGAAGGCGCAGCAGCCCATGAAGGCCGTTCGCATGTGCAGCGGCATCAGGATAAAGTTCAGAAACTGGGAAGAGGGCAGAAAACAGCATGATATATTACACATACAAATA
The DNA here is from genome assembly GCF_008315115.2 of Sander lucioperca. Taxonomy (NCBI): domain Eukaryota; kingdom Metazoa; phylum Chordata; class Actinopteri; order Perciformes; family Percidae; genus Sander; species Sander lucioperca. Next base: position 21,413,590 of record NC_050193.1, read on the forward strand.
AAACTGTACTCTTTCTTTTGGATTCTTACTTTTTTTTTCTTACTTATTTTTACCTGCATGAATGGCCAGTACATGAGTCCAGTCTGAAAGTTAAAATAGCATATGATGAGTTTTTTGAAGACACAGAAAACTTCCCAGACCCTGTCCATGCAAATCGATGTTCTTATTGCCTTAAAATGATTATTATAGGAAATCACGTTTAAGTTCATACATGCAGTGAAGATACTAATAGTTTAGATTGGATGCTTTGAGCTTGGGATCATTTTCATTGATTACCTGCCATACGATTTGGGCTTAGAGTGTATTTTCAATTCGATGGTATTTTTAGGATGATTGTTTGCTTGGATTGAGTAATAAAATCAATTTCCTGTCTGCATCAGTGCACTAGAGAACTGTTTGTCTTCATAATTCATTTGGGCTCATATTCAGCCTTCAAGAGAAAAGAAGTGATGGGCTTCCTTTATTTAGAAATGAAAACACAACATCAAGAAAATTACTTTTGATTATATAAAATGAATGGAACAAGATGTATTGTAAATCACTGATCTGCAGTGGTGGAAGAATATACATAAAGAATATATACTTAAGTAAAAGTAGTAATACCATAGGTTAACATTACTTCATTACAAGTAAAGTCCTGCTTTCAAATTTCTTGAGTAGAAGTATAAAATTTAAATCAGCAAAATGTAGTTTTATTTTTATTTTTTATTTTTTTAGTATTACTATGCAGCATGATGTGACCTTAAACTGTTAATTATTATATTGGAAAGATGCATTGATGTTGAAGCAGCATGTAGCTGGATGAGGCCAAGGTAATACTCCAAAAATGCATCATATTTTATAAATGTATCATAGTTTGAGTAATCTTAATCTAGTAAGTAACTTGTCAAAATAACTTTGTTTATTTCCACCACCGTGGAAAAATTACATATATAATATTATATAATATTCTTGAAACAAGATGTATCTTAATCAGTGATCTGGAACATTTTACACATCTACGGAAGAGAAGATTTTAGGACATTTTCAATAAGTTGTTTATACATTGGTATCTACCAGGATCCCTGAAGCGTTATACCGCAATTCCAGCAGCATGACACTGTGTTTTACATTTGGCAGGATTTCAGCAGGCAGTAGTCGCGAATGAATTACCCGGTTTGCACCCGGGCGTAGTGCCCACTGCGCAAAAGCAGCAATGGCACAATCTAGGTTAATCTGCTTGTGAGCTCGCAGCAGTCACTGTGTGGAGGGGAAGGTGACTTTCCTTCGCTTGATGCTGCCGAGGCCTTCCTTACCTTCCAGGTGTTAAAGAACTTCTCTCTCCAGTCTTCAAATATGTCCTCCTTACCCTCCAAGAAGCTCACCCCTGCAAAGCAGAGGAGACATTTACGCACGAGTTTGGGGTGATGTGCGCCATTACGCACAATCTAAAAACGTGCGTAATGACTCCTCACCTTGACCCAAATGATGTTTGACAGAGACAGGTCGCCTTATAACCTTACTATAGTGTGTGTTAACGTGTTTTAAATGAATGTAGGGTGTGATATGTAATCATTAATCCGCCTGAGTTCCGAGGTTTTGCTGCATGTTGTTACACGAGAGCAAAGATTCAGAGCATTTTATCAACTTTGACCTGATAAGACATATTTGGGTCTGTGTTCCTGCTCTGGTGGTTTGGCTACATGGAAAAAAAGAATTAGTGATTTATATATTTGGATGCTTTTGACATCAGATGATTTTCATCTGAAAAACAGAGACCAAGAGTGTGTCTGCACTTTGCCTTGCATTAACCGAACTCTAAACTGTCTTTGCATTAGATGTGGATTTTCAACCAGGCCAGCTTACCTGTATAGAAGACACTGGTGGCCAAAGGCGACGCGAAGCTTTGGTCCAGCAGGAGTTTGCGGAAAACCATCCCGGCGGACTTTCCAGGGAAACGCCTCTCCAGGGCTCGCAGCCAGAAGTAATTGAAGTTTCCATGGAAACTGATTGCCACAATGGCCACGTCGCGAGTGTGTTTCCAGTCCATGCGCTCCTTCTGAGCTATGAGCTGATGGACCAGGTCACCGCCGGCGAATAAGCACCCGTACAAAGTGACATTGGCCATCCAGGGGAATCGTTTGACGGCTTCTTTCAGTACAACTCTCCTCATTTTGGCACCGGTGGGCAAAGCTGAGGGCCCAAAGTGATGCTGGACTGTCCTGTGGCTTCAATTCAGCAATCAAGACGCAAATATAGCGGTTAAAATAATGTGTCTAGGCCCTGATGTCAACCGGCTGGCAGGCACGACGAAATCCATCTGAGCGCGGTAATCAGGGAGGGATTATACGTTTCCACCGGCAGCAGGAATACCACAAATTATCGGATCTCAGATGACTAATGAGAAAGGCAGACTCCCCCCAAAAGTTTCTCAAACGCTCCTATCGGCTCCTGCGTAAAAGCTGCTATGAATCCACTTTGGTCACTTGGAGAGGGCTCCTCTAAAGTATCGCGTCCTGGAGTTATGCATGCGTAAAATGCATCCGATCCTTATCTATATAAGAAACGAGAAGCTAGTGGAAAATACTCCAGTGGAACATAAATATACATCTAGATCATTCTATCTGCTCTCACTCGGCGTATCGCTCCAGTGAATCAGGTGCCTCTTCAACAAATCCTGCGGGTCAAGCGATAATCTGAGGGATTGTCCCGGGCTGCTCAGGCGTAGATCCCCGTCTAATAACTGCGTCACTGACATCGACAACAGCAGTAGGCTGTAGTTTGCTGTGCAGAGCTATGCCCCGAGCCAGTCCACGCACTGTCAGATCTGCGATGCCCAAACCCGCAATGAGCTCTCTCTCTCTCTCTCTCTCTCTCTCTCTCTCTCTCTCTCTCTCTCTCTCTCTCTCTCTCTCTCTCTCTTGTAGTTTCAAAAATTAAGGATATTTAAGGAAGCTTGTATTGTGTAGTTTTGTGGCGCCACTGTGGTGTTTTCTATTTCTACTGATATAATCCTGTATCATAATAAAGTGTAAGTGTCCGAAGCCCCCATCAGGAGGTCACATATTCCCACCTGAGGCAGGGCGGACAGTACAAGCGCTCCTGCCTGGCCGGGCCACGCCATCCTCAGGTGCAATCAGGTCACCTTAATGAGAGGCTGTATTTATACTTTATCGCTTTGTTCTTTCTGTTTGGCCCCAGCCATGTTGGGTGCGTTCTCTTTCCTTTGAAAAATAAATAAAACTGCTCTGCATATGTGATACTCACAAAAAGGGTTTTGTGATACAAAGGTATATTTGGTTTTTTTAAGAGTTTATTGTTTTGCTTTGAAGATGGATTTTCATATTTTTGGGTACCTTAATTTATAGTTTGATCATTTAAAAGTAAGGAGAAAAATAAGCTAATCCATATTGCGCCAGTAGGTGGCAGTAGTAGCTTTTCACAGCATCTGGTACACTTTGGGAGTGCCTTACGTGAGTTCATAATCCAGTTGAATGGAGAAAAAACAACACGTCGTTGTGTCTCACTTCTTTATGTGTACTTTTTCCTGCTGTTACAGGATTATTACAATAACCTGCTAACGGGTGCCAAGCCGGTACCCGTTACAGCTCATGGGGGCTCGTCCGGGATCTCTTCCACCACCAGGCCGGAAGCTGATCCAGTGATACCAACACCGTGGACTAAAAAGTGACCTGACCAGACGGTTTCTGGACTGTGTAACCAAGTGCGAGGTATAGAGAAGCAGCCATGGCAGACAGTGAGAGGAGAAAGTTGGTGTGGACCATCAAGAAAGACCTACTCACTCTCTCTGTGGATGAACTGTTCCAGATAGCCAAGGCGGTGGGTCAAGTACCAGGAAGGGACCAATCCCAGCTTGAGTCAGGGGATGAGGAAACTTACTTTGAGTATATCAGCAACTTTATGAACAGTGAACACTTACTAGAATCTGAGGATACAGGTATGGCCCACTTGCTACAGTTGAAAGGCATAGTTGATGTAACCATCCACGGCCATGTGTCCGATCTGCAAATGCACCCGACTGGGGATATTGTCGAGGTCCCATTGTCAAACTCTGAAGTTAGGGTTGAAGAAGATAAAGCCAATTCCAATGTCAACTCAGTCGTGACAATTAATAGTGAGGTTAATGACGTTGATAATGCTAATGTCAATCCCCTTTCTTCAACAACATCCATGAACACACATGATATAGAACTACAGAAAATGCTTTCGAGTTATGAGGAGCTCAACAAGAAAATTATGCAGTACATGCCCACATCCACTCTGCAGCTGACAATCCACTCATCTGAAATAGCGCAGATCAGGTCACAGAATAGGGACTGTACCAAGCAGCTAAGTGAACACTCCACACCCACCCCACATGATAAAATGGTCTCCTTAAGAGAGCTTTCTTACCTTCATCGTAGAGAGTTCAAGATTCAGGGGGGTCAGGTTGGAGATCAGGGGTCAGACATCAGCTACAATAGTGTTTGCCGCCAAATTGAAGAAGGATTAAAGGAGCAGTTCAGTGATTCGGAAATTGTGAGGGCTGGAAGATGGGCACAGGGCAGTGGGCTGCCTGAAGAAGCCAACGCGCCAGGGAAACTGGAGCCGGTCCCTGCCAGGGGACAGACAGTGACCGGGCCCCAGCTGTCCCAACCCGACACATGTCATGCTGCTAAGTCTGACAAACTATGTGTGGCGAGAGTTAACACTCAGACACAAGACATTGTAACAAAGGACAACAGACAGAGACAACCAAATGAGGAATCCCAAGCACCCTTTCATGTTTTACCCAACAGCAAAAGTGAACGCCTAGCCAAGCTCATTGGGAGAAAAGCTCTCACCCATTGTAATATGAATGGTTTAGCTGTTGCGGCTTTGCTAGATACGGAACTGGAAAAATAAATACCTGCCAGACACCCCTGTGAATCCACTCAGTGAAATTATTGATGAAGAAGATTTGAAAGTTTATGCAGTAAATGGTGAAATCATCCTATTTGATGGCTGGGTTGCTCTTACTATCAACCTGAAAGGTAATGAAAACCCTGGTTTGTCGATCACTGTGCCTTTTCTTGTTAGTAGTCTTGCTCTTGAGAGACCACTGTTGGGTTTTAATGTGCTGGAGGAGATCATACAGGAGCAACCTGAAAAACTTGTTCCAACGCTCATCAGCCTGCTCTGTGATGCCATGTCGATACCACAAGAAAAGGCAGAGCTCCTTGTACAGTTCATCCAGACCAATGAACCTGTTATGAAGTGTGGATTTTTACGTACAGGCAGACAAGACACTGTCATTCCAGCAGGTCAGGTGACCTGGGTCAAGTGCCAAGTCCCACCCAACATGGATTCGTCTGATTCAGTTTTTCTGTTTGAACCTGATGACAACAATGTACAGCTATTTGAACTGGATGTTGGCGAAGGTCTGCTGGAAGTGCAAAATCCAAGAAAACCATATTTAGCTGTACCCATTGGAAACAACACAAAGCACCCAATCACCATCCCAAGAAAGACAGCCATTGGCAGAATCCATAATGTTGAAAAAGTGATTTCACCAGACTCTCTTGACTCACCTGACCTGCCCAAGCCAACAGTGACAGTCAACAGTGCTGTCTCAACCTGTGCCAGCTCCAGACCATCTCCATGGCAACCTAGTGTTGATGTCAGTCACCTGGATAAGGAAAAACAGGCAGTGGTTAACAAGATGCCCTGTGAAGAAGCTGGAGCTTTTGCACGTGACAGCAATGATATAGGATGCATACCAAGCCTGCAAATGTCGATCACTCTGCGGGATGAAATACCTGTTCAAAGAACATATTCTTCAGTCCCAAAGCCATTGTTTAAAGAGGTGAAAGAGTACATACAAGAACTGTTGATGAGAGGCTGGATAGTCAAGTCCAAGTCCCCGTATTCTGTCCCGGTGGTGTGTGTCAGAAAGAAAGATGGCAGCCTGCGGCTATGCATCGATTATCGCCTTCTGAATAAAAAGACTGTCACTGACCGACACCCGCTGCCCAGGATACAGGATCTGACAGACACTCTTGGTGGTAATGCCTGGTTTAGCATCCTTGACCAAGTACTTCACCTTGCTAGGGAGAGATTCTACTGGCCTTTTATGGCAAAAGAAATAGAGGATTATGTCACACGAAAATGCCCATGCATTAAAGCCAAGAAACCTGTCGCACACGTTCGTGCTCCTATGGGTAGCATTACATCCAGCTTCCCTTTAGAACTGGTGTGCATTGATTACTTACACTTGGAAGCCAGTTGTGGAGGGTATGAATATATTTTGGTAGTGATTGACCACTTCACCAGATTTGCTCAGGCATATCCCACAAAGAACAAGAGCGAAAAAACAGCTGCCGAGCGTATTTTCAGTGACTTCATACCCCGATTTGGATACCCATCCAAACTACATCACGACCAGGGCCGTGAATTTGAAAATAAGTTATTCGAAACATTGCAACAACTGTCTGGAGTTGGTCACTCGAGAACATCACCCTACCACCCACAGGGAAACCCAGCTGAGCGGTTGAACCGCACCATACTCCAGATGCTGAGGACATTGACTGAAAGCGAGAAACTGCGGTGGAAGGATCACCTCCCGCATGTTATACACGCTTACAACTGTACCAGACATGAATCCACGGGCTACTCACCCTTTTTCCTCCTCTACGGCCGTCATCCACATCTTCCTGTTGACTTGCTGTTTGGGTTCAGAGAAGAAAAGGAACCATACTCACCCAGAGGATATGCCGAAAAATGGGCTGGGAGAATGTCAGAAGCCTACCAGATTGCTAGTGAGAATAGCAAAAAGTCCAGTGCAAGAGGGAAAGTAACTTATGACAGGAAAGTCAAGGGAATGGTGCTGCAACCAGGAGACCGGGTTCTGGTCAGGAATCTCAGTGTACGTGGAGGCCCAGGCAAATTAAGATCATACTGGGAGAAGACCGTTTAGGTCAAAAAGCAGCTTTCTGATAGTCCAGTGTACATTGTCTGTTCTGAAACCGGAGACCAGGGAAAAACCAGAACACTGCACCGTAATCTCCTATTGCTGGTAAATGATCTACCTGTTGAAATCATTTCACCTCCGGAAAAGAAGCAAAAACATAAACAAAGACGAGAAAAACAGACAGACATACAAAAGGGAAGAGATGAGAGCGACAACTCGGATTCAGATGATGACTGTGCCTCAGGTTACTGGTTGAGGATACCGGCAACAAGAACAGACAAGAGACCGCTTACCCTGCATGAACAACTGACTCTGCCTCAGAGAAATCCTACCCGTACTTCGGTAACAGATCCAGCTGCTCCAGAACCTGTAGGGATGGAAAGCCATACTGTACCTGAACACTTACCAGACCATGTCCTGTTACCTACACAAGATGAAACTGAACAAAGCATTGATGAAAATCTACCTGACCCCCCCAGGCCCGAAGAAGAACATGGAGCCAATGGGCAATCGGACTCAGATACTGAAAGCGGACCCCTGACTCCTCCTGTTGAGCACAACCAGACAGAGGTTAGAAGGTCTGTACGTGACAGACGACCACGTAGATTCCTCACATATGACTCATTCGGTGAGCCGTCAGTGGAGTCACATGCTAACATCAATTCAGTTTCTATTCACACAGATCCATACTCACCTGCTGCAGTTGCTACTGAGCACACTTCATCTCCACACTCACTTGTTCCATACGTGCTGCCTTGCATACCGCACCCACGCCATATCATATACACCCAGGCACTGTACATGCCATATATTTACCCTATGCAGGCTGCATACATTCCCCCGCAGAGGCTTGGCTTTTAAGTAGTGTTTTAAGTACCTGAGGTTTCTCTACATAATGCATAATGTTGTGAGTTTAAAGGGGGCATGAGCCAATTTTAATTGAAAATGTCGGGAGCCATTTTTGTCTGTCGGGATGAATGTGATACTCACAAAAAGGGTTTTGTGATACAAAGGTATATTTGTTTTTTTTTAAGAGTTTATTGTTTTGCTTTGAAGATGGATTTTCATATTTTTGGGTACCTTAATTTATAGTTTGATCATTTAAAAGTAAGGAGAAAAATAAGCTAATCCATATTGCGCCAGTAGGTGGCAGTAGTAGCTTTTCACAGCATCTGGTACACTTTGGGAGTGCCGTACGTGAGTTCATAATCCAGTTGAATGGAGAAAGAACAACACGTCGTTGTGTCTCACTTCTTTATGTGTACTTTTTCCTGCTGTTACAGGATTATTACAATAACCTGCTAACGGGTGCCAAGCCGGTACCCGTTACACATATGGTCTCTCAAACATGCTCCAGCTACACTAGCCATTAGGTTTAACTGTAATAAAACTGCTATAGACTGAATTCAATATGAAAAAAGTATAAAGCATATTTGGGAAGAGAGAAAAAAAAAAGATGTCTCCGATCCATCCAGACATGGATTTTTAATAATCTGGGAGCCATATAGTGCGTTTATAAACGATGAGAAGAATTTGTGAATGTGTTTGGCCTAGCTTGTTACCTGTCTTTATTCAGCTATTCAAGCAGACAGCCTGCACACGTGCTGTATACCTTATAGCCAATAGAGGGCGATGTCACTCTACATAGAGACTATTATACTACCTGATTCCTTGAGAAAGGAAGCAAACCTATTTACACCTTTACAGTGACTGTCAGATCACTCACTCACTACTGGCCTTGTCAAACCTCAGATTCATTGTACTTTACTTTTTATTTTTGCTATGATGTGGATGTGTTGTTATATATAGCCTACATCACTGATTTGACTTCTTATATCAATTGTTGCAGGATTAGTAAATAGGTTGACTGATTCATAGTTTTTCACCCCAAAAACTCTTATTTTTGTGTCTTTCAGGTCTCTTTTAGGGGAGTTGGGGATCTAAATATCTGTGCAAATAAAAGGTACTGAAATAACAAATTATATATAAATAAATAGGCAATGTTCTGTATTTGGCATCAACCTCATGAAGTCATATAAACGTACGTGGCGCTGCATGTAAAATACTGCAGTACTGTCAAATTTTTGTAAAGATTGTAGTTTTATTTAAAGATGCTTACAGTGCAATTGCAACATGTAAACATTTTTATTAGTGCATGAGAAAATATACTTTAAAAAATGGATATACACATACACCCAAATGTACTTTATTTAATTATAAACATAGTGATACATCAACTTAAATACAAAGGCTGTAAGTAAAATAGTGATGATGGCATATTACTAGGCTACTAATAAACATATAATAAAAGAATATAAAAGATAAAATAATAAAATATGAAATAAATACAATAAAGTAAATAAATATACACAAACACAACAACAACAACAACAACAACAACAACAACAACAACAACAACAACAACAACATGACTTTAAATGTGTACATTTACCACAGCACGGTCCAGATTGGTTCACATCAATTTATTACATCAGTTCACTTTGATCGGTTGATGAGGGAGGGGATAACAAAGCATATCTCAATCCGATTGGCTGATTTTCTTGTCGATCAAAATTACCTTTTCTGTGATTGGCTGCTGTCCCAAAATTCTCGGAAGTGTCATTTTTGGACTTGAGTAAAACTTCGGCATATCTAGCGGTGGTGTAGCGGTGGCAAGGAGCTGATTCAGAAAGTTTGGGACTAAATGGCTACCACAAAGCAGTAAAACAGGTATGTTTGAACACTTCTCCGTATAAGAAGGTGCGCTTTTCAATTTTACCGATTAGTCGTTGTTTTCTTTCGTTGCTTGTTGTGTTTGCTTTCCCAAGCATGATCCGAGAGTTGATCATTGTCTTTTGGCCACAAGCTAGCCCCAAATTTCCTTCTTGTCTTTTAACGTTACTGAGAGAAGGTAACCATTAAAATGTCGTCTATTAAAATAGTGCATTTCATAAGTCGTAGCTTTTCGGAATCACCTATATCATCAGTAGCACTCTTTCATTCTTATTTACAGCTAATACTGACAACTTTTAAGCTAGTTCGTCTGTTATTGTCATCATCTTCTTCCACCAAAATACACAGTAACGACCGTCAACTGAAGTTGACATTTCTTGGATAAAGATGTTGCTTAGTGAACAGCTTCTACGCCGAATTGTCTCAAATACATTATTAATTTAGGGAAACTCTTATATATATTATTGTGATGTATCTGGGTTTGCTGACAGCAGCGCCAACTTAAAAATGAGAGATTTCTCAACGGAGTTTGGTATTAGTTTTCTCCACACGCCAAATAAATTAAGATTACCAGGGCTAATTACAGCGACCTGCCTCCTTGTGACATTCCGACTCCAAATGCATCGTGAATTATGTAATTATGCATTTTACGTTGTTGAACTTCTAAAGAAGACTAGAGCAGCCTCAATGCTGGTGGGCGGAGGTTAAACTTGATGAAATAACTACTAAATACGGAAGTTGTGAGCGAGTTGAGACATGTCTGTCTCTTCTTGTCAGTTGTCTGCTCTAATAATAATAATAATGTGGGTTAGCACTTGAGTGCCTTTCATAGCTTTCATGTTAGTCATAGCATGTGCAGCATGCTTAAAGGAATTCCAAGAAGCTTCTTTAAACTTGACATTTATTGACAGATTGGGTCAATAACGGTATGAAGCATTCAAGTGCTTTACATAAACAAAATAAAGTTAAATTGTGTTTTTCTTTTAGGTTTGTCAAGTGTGTAGCATGGTAATACTGTTTTCGTCGCCTTAAATACTTTAAAAACAACATGAGGATATTAATAAGAATATAAAAACAGAATGATGAAGCTGAATAAACAAGTACGTGCAAACGCAACACAACAAAACCCTTTATTCAGGTGTGTTTGATCAGTCAAGGTTTGTAATCTTTTGTGTTGGCTTTTCTCACCTCAAGAAGCTTCTTTAAGACTTTTTTTTCCTCTTTAGGCAGAGCTTGGTTGTTTCACTGCATATTTAGAACACCGTAAACAGTCTGACAGACCTGTGAAAGCGGGACAGTAGGACATCATTACATGCAGGTTGACCTAAATACTCTGTAAAGCACACTGCTGATACTCTCTGGCTGCACATTTACATAAAAAGCATGCAACTGTAAAGAATACAGGTTTGTTTGGGTTAGGTTTAGATCCAGCCACACCCGTATTATATACAGACAATAGAATTTTGGTGTTATAGGACAAACCAGTTTGACATTTGCTTGGCAAAGTGTCCACCGTTCACTTTGAATTTTCGGTAGATTCTGGAGAGAAAGAGGGATTATAAACTACAGGATTAAAGAGATGGGGAGAGGGCTGGCATCCTTTTTTTTTTTTTAGAGCATAAAGAAAAACAAAATCTATGTTTAGGGTGTCTGGTAATGGCTGCTGGTTTGTTAACAGAAAGGAGAGAGGGGGAGACAGATATCTGTGTGCATGTTGTTTATGTCAGAGTGAGTGAGTGAGTGCATGCCTGCATAATTCTGTAGCTCTACATTTGAATTAATGTGGGTATATGCATATACTAGAGAACAGTAGATCAGTTTACTGGTTTTGTGGGATCTGATCAAAATGTTCTGTGACATCTAGCCTAATTTAGGCCCATTCATGGACTTTCATTGAACAACAAATTCAATGATAAGTATACACTCACCGGCCACTTCATTGGGTACACTTGTACAGTTTGTCGGACAAAACAAACAATTTGAATACAGCAACTTGGGCTTTTAGGTAATAAAAACGATTAGGGCTAATCTAATAATGAATCAAGATAATAATCTAGAATGGTGCGGATCTGTCCAGCTGCCTTTGTGTCCGCTCCGTGAACAATTTATGCTAATAACAATAGCAAAATAACAAGATAATAACATACAACCACGAGACACTAATGAGGCTAGGAAAATTGAGCAAGGCACCGAAACCCCCAACTGCTCGGGGCTTCTTTCCATGGGCAGCTCCCTCACTCTGACATCTCTCCATTAGTGCATGTATAGGGTGTGTGTGTGTGTGTGTGTGTGTGTGTGTGTGTGTGTGTTTTAACAACAGAGTGAAAACAGCAATAAAGTATACATTACATTAAAATCAACACAGCCCTACAACAGATTCTTGATTAAACCCAAACAAGCAAACAATTCCCTAAAATGACAAAATATTCCTATTACAATATTAAGGTTCAAGGTTCATTTATTGTCATTGTACAGCACAGGGTTGCACAACGAAATGCAGTTGAAGTCCCTTTATGCTACATAAGAAAGCTGCTCCTGATTCTGATTCTGATTCTGCTCTTTAGCAGCAGAGTGAACACACTGTTGCTAGGGTGGGTATTGAATCACAGCTTATGTCTCTTATCTTATCTTATAAGTGTGACAAGAATGAAACATGTTCTTGTACATGCAGGATTTTCTGGTGCATAGTTCTCATATTTACAGTGAATAACCGTATTCATCCTACAGATGATTCACGTTTTCATGGTGCTGTGGTATGCAGCGTTTAGATGAGCTCATTATGGATTGAATGTTGAGATGCTACAGTCACTGTAGTGTGATGTAAGATGCCCTCCTGGGCCACAGGAGGATAGTGTACATACTTTATGTGGCAGAAGCATGAAGCCTGTCAGGGACTTCCTCTTTAGGCGCTGTAAAGGAAGCGTGGCCGACCGCAGCCAGGGGCCAGGTTGTGTCATTACTTTCAGCTCTGAGGAGGACGAAGAAAAAAAGAAAGTTACTTTTGTAAACCTTGATCATTTGAATACTTTAACACCTGAAGATTGGAGTAAGCGTTGTTGTTTTCTAATATGGTGTGGTGCATGAATGAGTTTCACTGGTATAACTGGATGCAGGTTACTCCATATTAGTCCACAGTCAGGAGAGGTGTATTAAAGGGAAGGTCTTCACCCAAAAAGTGCCTCTCACATACAGTATTGTGTGTGTGTGTATATGGAAGACAAAACAATTGAGGATATTAAACAAATAAAATAAAAAGCATGACAAATGCACAATGTTGCCCACTGAAATCAACTTTTAAAGATCAAAATGCTTCTATTTTTCTGTGGAAACAGTTACGGATGCACTGCTCTGATACACTGTAGTGGATCAGTGTCAGCATTGACACCATTAGTTGATTAATTGATTAGGCGATCAGCAGAAAATGAATTTGCAGAAATGCAACAAACATTTGCTTGCTCAAATGTGACCATTTCATTTTCTCAGTTTTATATCATAGTAAATACCTTTGGGGGTTTTGGCCTGTTATTCTGACAGAAAATGCAATTTGATTTCTCCTTAGGCTGTGGGATTAAGTTACCAATAATCAATTCATTAAAAATGCAGTCAATAGATGAATTGGTTTTAAGTCCCCTTGATTCTTTCACCAAAAATAGACTGCTTTGACAGGAAGACATTTAGGGTAGTGTAAAAGGAAATTCATCTCATCTTCACTTTCATTCTGTCTGCAGAGTGAACCAAGATTTCCATGATGTTTTTGCCCTCCATTTTTTAATATCAATGTTCAAGTCAGAGTTTCTGGGTCTGATGTAGGGCTGCACGATATGAGGAAAATTGCGATTATTTTGACTGATGTTGCGATATGATTCACAATATTGGAAGGAATGATACATTTTTTGGATCATCATTCTCATTTTCATTGAAACACAAATAAAAATGTACTATAGTCATGTAGTGTGATATTTTTATTTTTTCAAGAATCTGTACCAAACAAAGATGTTTTCCTTTAGTCTGTAGGATAGGATTTGTAGGCCCGGGACATCTCTGCAGCACCACAGTACTTCATTCAGAATGGTTTGACACATATTTTGCCTTTAACAAATATTGCGCCCCCCCTGAGATTTTGCGATTTCGATAAAATTGCGATTGATTGTGCAGCCCTAGTCTGATGGTGCTATGAACTCCAAATACGTGTATTGGCAATATATTTTTATATTTTATGCTATGAATTAATGAAAGTTTGCATTGAACATCTTATTTTGGAAGTGAAAGGATGCTGTTACAACGTGATGTTGCAGCGCTTTTATTTCATTGTCTTTAAGTATTTATTTGTCTTGAACTAGAGATGTTCTCCGATACTGTCTAAAACACTGGTATCGGTATCTGGAAGTACTGGAGTTTATGCACCGATCTGATACCACGTAATAAAGCCCTAAAGAAAATCTACGTTAAAGTAGTTTATTTATGTTCTTTTTCCGTTATAACTGACTGTCAAACTGGATAATAAAAGAAAGTTCTGTGGCATTCATTGTTTGTTTGTTCATGTTTCACAAAGAGCTTAACCTGAGCCAGACCGACAACAAAGATAGAAATAATATCACATCCATACAGGGATAGTAGTATACAGTTGTTAAAACATAATAAAATATATGACACACTAGTATTGGATCAGTACTTGGTATCGGCCGATACGCAAGTTCAGGTATCAGAATCGGTATCAGGAAGCAAAAAATGGTATCGGACCATCTCTAGCTTGAACCCACACTGATGCTTTACAATTAATATTCAGAAGACATTTGAGAGTTTTATCAGTGAATACCAGGGGGAAATACTCTACTACTTTAATGTATTTTGTTGCATACACTGTATGCGGAAAAGTGTTTCTGTGAGACATGTTGCCGTAGATGGTGAGTTGCAAACTTTCAGAAGCAGTTGTATGCGTTTGTGACTGCGGTGACATTAACACTGACGTTAGAGCTGTTGTTTTAAAACCTGACCAACTCTACATGTTGACTTTACTTTGTGTTCTGTGCTATCAGTTTTCACATTTTACACCGAATGGCCTTAACATTTAACACGCAGCCAAAATAACCAAATGTAGCAGCGCAGCAGCATTATTTTAGTCATCTTTGATAATGGATGCTAAGGTCACAGGAAGGACCCCTGCCTGCTGGGCCTCACTCAGTGTGGTCTGGGCTCAGGATTGCTTACTAAGTACACCTATTTTGTGTTTTATTTTTGCAAGGAAGGTTCATGTTGTATCAGACTGAGCAGTCCTTATTCAAATTGTAGGCTATAAAGGTCAGTATCAGTCTGATCCCACGCTGCCGCGTACTGATCTCACT
Source organism: Sander lucioperca (assembly GCF_008315115.2). Lineage (NCBI taxonomy): Eukaryota > Metazoa > Chordata > Actinopteri > Perciformes > Percidae > Sander > Sander lucioperca. The sequence continues at coordinate 21,428,593 of NC_050193.1, forward strand.
CATAAAGTAGTGCTGTTAACTGGTTGGTTGCTGACTGGTGGCGGTAGGAAGTGGTTTTCTTGTTGCCACACGTTCTCTACCAGTCAAAATGCTCTGCATGCAGCGTTGTACCTGTAGTTTTTGTGGTTGAGGATGCAGGTTATTTGACTCCATATACAGCGCATTCAGAAAGCATTCAGACCCCTTCACTTATTCACATTTTGCTATGTTGCAGCTTTATGCTAAAATTGTTTAAAATGCATTTTTTTCCCTCATCAATGTACACTTAATACCCCATAATGACAAAGCAAAAACTGGATGTTGTTTGCAAATGTATTAAAAAGGAAAAAACAGAAATATCACATTATAACCCTGGAAAATTTAACAGCGACAGTAGTTCCAGTGAAAACCGTTCACATTAATAAGTGTGATTATAAACCAAGAGGGGAAAAAAAGGGTTTACAAAAGCATGCACATCCAGAAGATGAATACTAGCTGCTGGACAGAAGAGCATGCTCAATACAGAAAAATAGAGTCCGCACACTAGATAATGCTCCCATGAACATGTATTTAGTTACCACCAAGTGGCGTTTCAAGCGTCTGAAGGAGAGCTTGATGCTTGTAATGTCACTTGGTGGTGATAAAATATGTTCATGGGAACATTATCAGTGTGCAGACTTTTCCATCTTTTATAAACAAAGAGGAAAAATTGCAATTCTTAAAAACGAGACAGCAGCAGAGACAATTTGATGTTTGTGTTTTAAAAGATCGTAATAATCAACAGTAACTTTACCAGTAAACCTAAGATAAATAACGATTCCTCAAGGCGTTAGCTGACAACATTTTACACTCATTGAAACACAGTATTGTGGCAGTATTTCTTTTGTGTCTAGTTTCAGGTTATACCGCATCTTGTAAATTTTCTCTTTCGTGTGTGTGTGTGTCAGGAGGCGGGAGGATGTCTGTGGAGGTGGACGTGATGCTGCAGGAGGCGAAAGAAAGCATCGAGGCGGCCCAGAACTACCGCAGTGAACTCCAGCAGCGCCTGAATGGCCTCAACCAGGCCCGCAAACAGGTACCACACTGTGCCTCACCACTGCACATAACACAGATCAGACTTACAGACTTGGACTAAACAGGCCGGATAGCACCACCATTTGGCTGTTTTTATGAAGCACTTTCGGCTTATAACTCCTTTTTAGAGTCCGGTTCAATTCTTTTGTGATGATGCATTTTCCAGTGAATCAAGGAGGCTTTGAAAATACTTTTATTTAGATCAAGTCGGAGCATTTTCTCAACACATAAAAGGCACACGGCATCCTTCAGTTTATCACAATGCATTCAAAATCAACACATCTGCAGATTCCAGGTTTACTGGACAGGAAGCGGATGAAAAATCTGAAGAGTAACTAAAGCTGTCAGATAAATGTAGCGGAGTAAACACTACCATTTTTACCTCTGAGATGTAGTGGAGTAGAATAAAGGAGCAGCAAGTGGAAATACTTTACAAGTACCTTGAATTTGTACTTAGTTACATTCCACCACTGATAATGGATTTTAATGGTTTTATACGCACGCACGCACGCACGCAATCAGTCCAGGGTAATATGAAGTGGGTTAGCCCCTGACCCAACAGAGTCCCAAGGGGGGGTCTCTCTCTCTCTCTCTCTCTCTCTCTCTCTCTCTCTCTCTCTGCTATCTCTTCCTTCCTCCTGCTGTCTAGATTTACCCCTCCGGCTGCTCGTTGTAAACAATGCTGCTATTTCCTGTTGCTATGCACGTCTTAGTGGAGAGGGACGAGGCCAGATTCTTGTCCAAAAACGTACAGCTCTGACTCGTTTTTAATTTATCAACAATTGTTTACATGTGTGAAATTGGAAAGTAAAATCATTTGTTGGGTTGTCTTTTGAAAGCATTAATATATTCTCTTCACTGCGGCAGAGTATCCTTTTCAATTTGTTTTAAGTCATTTATTTTAAAATAAACGCAATAAAACGTGTCAATATCTGCAAAGCGTTTTCAGAGATTGAGAGAAAATGTTGTTAATAGTTTAGCCTTCTGCTAACTTTAGCCAAATGCTCACAGTGGCGGCTAGTTCAAGTTCATGGTTATGTACAGTAGCTAGCTAAAGCCTCGAATTACAGTTTGCAGTGTTTTCCCTACATTTGTGGAAGGTTTAGGTGCACTGTATGTGGCGGGGGGTTAGGGGTCCTCCCTTTAAGTTACGTTTTTAATAAAAACATATGCAATTTAGTATATCTGTGTCTAAAACGTTGGAAAACCTAGAGCAGATAATAAATAAATAACACTGAAAAAGCTTAAAGAGAAAACTTGCTGGTCCACTGGGGACCAACTACAATCGTTAGATCTAAGAAAAGTCAGTTAGTTTTGATGCTCACATGGATTTTACATTCATTTGGCTTCGGTGGTGCCCAAAGCATCCTGGAAAACCCTGACTTCACAAAGAAAACAGGACGGTCATTCTCATAGAATTGCCGCTATATAATGGCATCAGGATCACAATCATGATGTGGATAATTGAAATGAATGACTAGTACTCATACAGGTTACTGTATGAAGAAAGGGGCTGAGGACAGAGAGGGGACTGCTGCAGGAGGAGGGCTGGGATTTTCACATTCTGCCGTTTGTTTGGCCTTTTCCAGAAAACTGCCTACCCCAGCTTTAAATGACTTCTATGTTTGTGTGTCAGAGACTCCCTCCACCCAATCCCAGCTGCTCCATCATACATTATCTTTGGGCTTTCTTTCCCATAACCCCCTTCTTTCCCACAGCAGGGATGGCTCACCACCAGATTAAAGGAATCCAGGAAACATTACACACAAACACACAATGAGAATAAGACTGGAGATACCATACTGTGTGTGTTTGAAAACTGACAATACTATCACTGCAGCATCTTTTCCCTGTAAGAGGAGTCATCCAAACATTCGCCTGATGTCAGATCATCTCCTCCCATGTTTGATGATGTCTGGTTATATTTTTAGTTTGACTTATTATTTCAACAAAATATTGATCGCTGGTCGTCTGTGCTGCGCTGATAGTAGTCAGGAAGTGATGTCCATGCTTTATCAGTGCAGCAGTTGTCAATCAGCCTTCCGTTTCCTGCTATCTTTCTATCACTCTCTGTGTAGACTCATTGTGTGTGTGTGCATGTGCGTGTGTACATGCATGTGTGATAGGAACAGAATGGTGGAAGCAGCCTGTGATTATGCATCTCCTATCTCGTATTCAAAGAGGGAATTTGCCAGGCTGCCGAGCACGACAATGACAAACTTTAGGCAAGAAGGGAAACGTTGGGACATAAAACTGGTTCACAAAATATAGTTGTATGATAAAGACTAAAGCTGTTTGCATGCTGTGCTCAGAGATTTAATGATATGTGTACATTTTTCTGTCACAATTTCCTGTTTCCTGCCTCCTTATTTAAGTTTTACATCACCTGCCCACAACAATTGATGCCACACAGTGAAGGTGTAAATAATTGTATCATGTACCAGGTGTGTGTGTGTGTGTGTGTGTGTGTGTGTGTGTGTGTGTGTGTGTGTGTGTGTGTGTGTGTGTGTGTGTGTGTGTGTGTGTGTGTGTGTGTGCGCACTTATGTGTTGTGTATAAAAGTGTGTTCTGCAAAGAGGAACTGAAACACGACCTCTACCGCTGATGACAATCCTGCAAGCTTCCTGACAAGCTGCTCGTCAGTAAGGGTAGTCTGTGCTACAATGTGTATGATATTAGTAGTGGAGCCTTCTTTCTCTGTGCCATAGAGCTCCATTGTTCATAAAACACATCAATGAGCCTCATTGTTGCCCTGGGTGACATATTCCTTCATTACCATGAACACACACTGTAGTTTATTTTGATTCAATCCCACACACACCGTCCTGCTGCCACAAATACTCACTAGAGCACCAAATGTGGATTAATCCGCTGCTGAAAATAGTCCCCAACAAGTGCACTATTTCCTCCTGTTTGTTTGATAAAAACTACAGTGACCAGCTGTTTTTTTTTTTTTTGGAAATTACTGAGACTTACAAAAAAAAAACTACATGAGTAGGCCTATATATATTTGTGGGTTGTTTTTTTAAAAGATTTACATCTTCAGTAGGAACCAATAGGCTTGGAGCGGAGGCAGACTAAGACATGTTGGTTTCGGTCTTTTTGTGGGATTTTTCAATAGTAATGAAATAAACATTGTGATTTCTGCACGTCTGTACCAAAAATGTAATTGTAATCTGTCCTGAAGTTGTCCAACAATGTCCATTAAATATGTCCATTTAAATATGTGTAAAATGGTTTGAGGGATCCTTAGATCTAAGATCTTCATAGCCAACAACTGCTTCTCTGTTCTCATGTTGCATATGACAAAGAACTTGAAACTCTAAAAAACAAAAACATGTCAACACCTTTTTTTTAAAAATACAATACAAAATGAGAAGTATTTTAGTATTGAAGCAATGACGTGTCTGTGGTTGTACCAGCCCAAATCTTGGCTGTGAGGTTTTGAAATCACATATATGTAAATCAGAATGGTGATGTTTTATAACAGCCAATACTCTTTTCAGAGGGACAGTAAGTGTGGTTACTTTCATCTATCTTTTCTTTGTTCCTTAGGTCCGGGGCAGCTCGGGTCAGGCCCGCGAGGCCCTCCGGCGCCACTTCACGGAGCTGCAGGCGGCAGCGAGTCAGTTGCTGACGGAGCGATTGGCCACCCTGCTGGCCGAGGTGGACGCCATCGAGGCGGACAGCGTCAAACCTCTAGATGACTGCCAGAGCCTCATTGAGCACGGGGTGGGCCAGGCCGACGAGCTGCTCAGAGAAGGTGGGTCCCTGAAATACAACATTGACTCTCTCTGCTGTTGGACAGACGCCATCTGCAAAGGAGTGGTTGTTTGGTACTGGTTTTGCTGTTGTTATCAGGGTTTTCCCCACCATTGTAAGACTTAGGCGCAGGACCCAAGCTGTTTTGGGCTCCACCTAAGCCGAATGAATGTAAAATCACAAATCAAAACTAACTAAATGACTTTTCCCAGATCTAGTGGTTGTAGTTGGTCCCCAGTGGATTTCTTTAGCAAGTTTTGTCCATAAGTTCTTTTGGGAGTTATTTATTTATTATCTGCTTCAGCTTTTCCAACATTCTAGACACAGATGTGGTAATAATAAGGTCCAAAATGATATATATTTTTTATTGAAAACAATGTCTTGAGGGAGGACCCCTAAACCCCCCCGCCAAACACGTGCACCTAAGTCTTCCACAGACCTAGGGAAAACACTGGTTATGTCATAATAAAATATAACCTTTAGGGTTTTAGACTGTTCTGGTCGAGCAAAACAAGACATTAATGGCTGTCACCTCGGCAATTTTTCCCAGTTTTCTGACTTTTTTTGTGGCTAAACAATTTCTAATCAACAATGAAAAAGCTTGCTGTTTGCATCCTTACTTCTGATAAAATGTTACCCTCAATTCCAGTCAGATAAGAAAGTCGTACATGTGTCAGATATTTAAATATAGTCTCTGTCTCTCCAGGGGAAGCAGCTCTGCGTTGTGGTCTCGGGGAGAAGGAGGACAAACTGGGCAGTTTCACCAAGAAGGCCATGCACATCCAACTGGACAGGTAGGACAGAGGCAGGCTGCAGGTGTATCTATAGAGCAAAACAAATTGCCTGCTATGGGCAATAATATTCCAAGATAAAAAATAAAAAAGCGCCTGTAACTATCCTGGACAGTGATTCTGGTACTTTCTGGTGTTTTATTTACGGTGTTCTGTGTGTTTTCCAGCCTCCCAGAGGTACCAGCGTTGGTGGACGTGCCGTGTGTTTCCGCCCAGCTGGACGACTCCCTGCTGGGTCTGCTGAGGGACCGGGTGACCCGCCTTGGCTCCGTCTCCTCCCACCCGCCTGTACAGATAGAAGAGCTGCAGGAGAGACCGGGTGGCACCCTGGTCCGCTGGTGTAAGGTCAGCAAGAGGGTGTGGAATAAACACAGAGAACATACTCCCATGCCTAGTGATGTAAATGCAATAATTAGTATCTGTGTGCATCAGGTGGATGAGGACTTTACAGCAGCGGATTATCGGCTGCAGTACCGGCGGTCTGGCAGCGGGGGGAGCCAGTACGAGGACGCCTACATCGGTCGGGACTGCGAGTTCCTGGTTCTCCACCTCGACCCTCACACTGATTATCTGTTCAGGGTCTGCGCCCGCGGGGAGGGTCGCACCGAGTGGAGCCCCTGGAGCATCCCCCAGACGGGTTACACCACACTCGCACCGCATGGTAGGTGAAGACTCGGTTACCGTATCTGACCCAGGGACAGCTGCATGCTAACGTGTTTAGAAGATGAACAGTAGGTACACGTTGATGTTGTCGATCGAGGTGCTGATGGGTCTACACCTGTAGCAGGATTGAAGTAACACTCATGATGAAAGCCCAGTTTGTTAGCTGATGGTTAGTCTATATCCACGATGTTCCACTTCCGGGATTGCTCCGGTGCCGCCCGAAATTCTGCCGGATGCATGTCTTGTTAGCCGATGTCCGTTTCCTTCCGCTTTCTCTGCTCCTCAGATCTCTGCAGGGTAAATCCAGACAGCTAGCTAGACTATCTGTCCAATCTGAGTTTTCTGTTGCACAACTAAAACAACCTTTGAACGTCCACCAAAACAAGTTCCTTCCCGAGGCTATTTTGCAGCGGCACGGTGGCTCTGTGCGGAGCTTAGCACCGCCCAAGACGATTGTGATTGGTTTAAAAAGCATGTTTTTCTCCCATCCCGGAATGCTGTGTTGATTAGCCAGACCTTCCTCCGCAGCGCTGCGGAGAAAGGTCTGGCAAAGCGAGACTAGCTGAAGTCGACACATAACTTCCAAAAACATTTACCTCTCGTGGTATGCAACCATGCAGATAGTTTTGGTTTTATTCCAGGTTTTGAGAGACCCTAAACCAAAGAAATTTGGTTTAGGGTGCTCACAGCCTGTGACATGCAACATGAATTTCTAGACATGCACATGTATTTTCCTAGATGGGTGTTGCCGCACTTTCTACTATGTTATACTTTCTACAAATGTTTTAATCATACAAGAATAAAACACTGACAAATGTAGAAGTACAGTATGTTTTGACACACTTTGGAGGTGTATTTGTACATCATAGCAAGTTGATACACGTCAACGCATCACAATACTCACTGTCATATTTTCTTTTATCCCAGTTACACCCTGAATCGACTCATCCCAGCCACTGTACCTTGAATATAACTACTTTTTTTGTGATTACATTTTTTATTAAATTTTTCCATGTATTTTGGTTGGGGTATGTCAATGTAAATGTCAGTGGACTGTATTCATATAGCGCTTTTCTAGTCTTAACGACTACTCAAAGCGTTTCTACATAGTACAGTAACCATTCAACCATTCAACTATTCAACATTCACACACATTCATACACTGTGGCCGAGGCTGCCATACAAGGTGCGACCTTCCAAATGTTACCGGACCTAATGGAATTCAATTTCTGATAGTAAAACGAGTCATTTCGGTGGGGTTTTGATGCTAGAAAAAAATGCTTCCACTGATTTACAGGCGTGTCTTTCTCCATGTAAGTCTATGGGGAAAAGTCTTTTTGGGCCCTATGGCATCATGGCCCAGCGTCCAGCGCACTTCCTGAGGGCCTGGAAACTACATTTGTTGACAAGCTATCTGTGTGTGTGTGTGTGTGTGTGTGTGTGTGTGTGTGTGTGTGTGTGTGTGTGTGTGTGTGTGTGTGTGTGTGTGTGTGTGTGTGTGTGTGTGTGTGTGTGTGTGTGTGTGTGTGTGTGTGTGTGTGTGTGTGTGTGTGTGTGTGTGTGTGTGTGTGTGTGTGTGTGTGTGTGTGTGTGTGTGGTTGCTCTCTTATGATCCAGAGTGGTGTCCAGGCACTGAGGGCTACATCCTGAGCAGCCGGAGAAACATCGCTCTACGCAGTGACTCCTCCCAGTCGCGCTGCCCCGTCCTCTACTCCAACGCACCCACCTACTTCTGTGGCCAGACGCTCACCTTCAAGTATGTACACTGACCCACTCAGATAACTAATAGATTTATGGATGCCTTCCAACTGGAAAAATACATGTCATGTTGGATTTTTTTTTATGTAAATGGTTTTGGAAATGTACAGTAATCTAACTCTGTGTGTGTGCGTGCGTGCGCGCGCGTGTGTGTGCGTGTGTGTGTGTGTGTAGGATGTCTGCAGCAGGTCAGATGGATCGGAGGGACAGTCTGGGTGTGTGCGTGGACAGCGGGAGGGGGGAAGAGTCACTTCAGAGAGACCAGGCCGTCTGCATTTCCACCAACGGTACGCTGACACGGACAGAGTGTCATTTCAATTTGTTTTAGGGATAAGGATGGCCGTATTCTATAGCTATGTCAACAAAGCTCACGTACATCCAGTTTGATATTAAGTTTGACTGTAAAGTCGACACAAACTGCTTCATTCTCACAACCTCTTTTCACACATAACGTGTAACTTTGTTACGTTGTAGTTTAAAGTGCTCATATTATGCTTTTTCCCTTTCCTTTATTGTGTTATATATCTTTTTTGTGCACGTTATAGGTTTACAAAGTGAAAAAGCCCAAAGTCCACCCCAAAGGGACTTACCATCTCCAACAGAAAACACTGTTCACAAACTGCTCCAAACAGCTCTATTGTAGTCCAGCCTTTACTTCTGTGACGAACGTGCGTCACTTTGTAACACACGTTATAATGCTCGTCTAGCTGCTAGCGTGGCATGCCCTCATACTCTGGCTAGTAGTCCTTACCTAGCTACTGAGCATGTGCGACTCCCAACAAAGATGGAACAGAAGTGTGATGCCTCACTCTGTAGCTAAAACAGAGAGCTCAACACACAGGGTGAAAAGAGGAGCTGTGGCAATGTGCAGTACAGCAAAAATATGGTGTTTTCTGAAAATTAAACCACATAAACCTATTCTGATATAACCTAAATACAATTATGAACCTGAAAATGAACATAATATGAGCACTTTAAGTACAGATAGTGCAACTTAACAAAGTCGACTGTAATCAAAACATTGTCGCAGAATAGAGACTTATAATAGGCTGTTTTATCAAAAAGAGAATATGTGTGTTGCAGACAGGCTGCCTAAAGGGGCATGAAAAAATGCCAGTGTGTAAAATGTTTTCTAGCATGTAGGGAAACCTTTTCTGGCACTGCATTGTGTTTTATCCACTGGAAGGGCAGCCTAAAGGAGACTGTGTCACGTTTTATTGCACATTGGGCCACCATAGAGGGCATTTATCATTTTATTGATCTGACAAAGGGGCATCAAAGAGGGCACTTTTGCAGCGTTTCTTTTTCGAACACGGGGGCACCAGAGAGTCCAACAGTGAATCTTAACATTACCTTGTTAATAATTATTATGACAAATGGATCCACGGTTTAACAGACGTGTCTTTCGCCATGTAAGTTTACGGTGAAAAGTCTTTTTTTTGGCTTCCATGGCATCACAGTTCCACTGTATGAATGCTATGTCAAATTGGCTTTACTACACATCCTGGGGGCCTGTAGTAAACATGGAATATGTAAACAATGCAAGTTCAAAAATGTTTGGCTTTGCAAACATTTTATGAGGAAGCAAATGCATGCATGCTTGCTTTTAGGATACAACAATGAGCTACACATAAGCTACAATTAAAGGCACACATAGATGCTACTCCATTAAAAACCTTACTTTACAGATCCAGATTTGACATTGATTTATGATCTGATTGGTTCACACACTGTTTAACCCTTGTGTTGTCTTCCCGCCGACCAAGCAACTTTTAGTTTTTCTGGGTCAAGATTTGAAGTCAAAACTTCTTTTTTTCCACACTTTTGTCAATTTTGCCGTTTGTTATTGCACTTTTTTTGACGTATTTTCTTCTTTTTTGCGCCATGTTTTTGAGGCTTTTTCCAAAAATTTTATCACCGATCTTTTTTGACAAAATTTTCTACAAATGCTATAAAATTGAATAAAACACCGCAATTCAATGAAAGTAGTGAACTGATCATTTATTTTACTTGTGAAGAGCGTTGTAGGGAACCATCCATGTTATGTTTTTGGACAATTCAGTTGAAAGAAACCCACATTTCTGATATAGAAGCTTTCTGAAAATAGGTCAAATTTGACCCGAGGACAACAGGAGGGTTAAAAAAAACCTATTAAATAAAGTGATGCAACAGTACGAAGAGTATGGATGTCTATCCTCTCAGGTGCTGTATTCGTCAACGGTAAAGAGATGACTAACCAGCTGCCGGCCATCACCGTGGGCTCTGCTGTCACCTTCGACATGGAAGTGGTGAACCTGTTTCCCATCAGCAACAACAACCTGAGCGAGGGGGGCAACTTCAAGCTGAGGGTGACCATCGGCTCAGGGAACCGGGAGGTGGTGTTTGATTGGCTGGTGGACCAGGCAGTGGACTGCCTCTTCTTCGGCTGCTCTTTCGTCCACTCCGGCTGGAAGGTGCTGGTGTTTTAACGGATCCTTTTTAATCTGCTGGAGTCCAGGAGCTCGTCCCGCAGGCTCGGTCATCTCCAGTTTAAATGTTTCTCTTCTGTTGTCCTATACCTATAGGGTGCAGAGTCTGGAAACAGTCAGTCATTTCATCCCAGAATTTCTTCCAACAGCCGTTAAGTTCCAAATTAGCAGCTACCAGGGACGTCACAGGAAGGGCTTAGCCCCCAGGGTATGCGTAACCTTCGCAACAAGACGAGTTGAAACTAGCAACTACTTGCAATTCTAAAACCTGCCAGTTTACACCAATGCGGCGAGAGGAGACTTTTTGTACTTCGGTTCTAACTTTCGACTTTTTTTGTAGCTGGATATATCATTTGTTGTGTCTAAATATGAATTTGGATAACGTTAGCGATAGTGAGATGCTTTGCTGCGGTTGCATCTCTAATGATGAATGATGCATCGGCGAAAACGTTTTCTTTCTCTGGTTCACTGCTTTGTTTTAACGGCGCTAGCTCTCGCCAGTCACTCCCTAGCTCGCTCGACCACAAAAGCTTACCGTGCCCGCGGGCGCTCGTCGCGCCTCTGTCTGCCATTTCGACCCCTTGACAGTTCGTAACATAGAAATAAAACACACACACTACACACCGATGAATGGGGATGTAAGATTGATTCATTGTAGTGAGTGATACAGAGTGCACTGTAAAAAGTCTAAATCTAATTATTATTTTTCCTATTATTACGGGGGGGCCTTGGAAAAGCTACTAGCAGCTACACATAATGGTCTGTAAGTCACGTACCAACTGAGGAAATGGGATGGACCCTGATGATTCCAGACTCTTTGTCAAACCCTGTCAGTGTTTCCATCCGCTGTACATGTGAACCAGCAGATCATCAGCCAACAATGATCCAGCTCTTCTTCAGTCTTCAGGAAGCCACGTCGGAGAAATGATATTTGTGTTCGTGACAGCTTCTTGGCTTTTAGTCTGATTATCTGGCCTTCTTACAAGGTTGGCCATTGTTTACAGCTTTGCTATTTTTTTTTTTATTTTTTATGTGGCGTCTTCCCTTGCTGTGGGGAAGAGTTTCAGTAGGCCTTTGATCTATGCATCATCTTCTTTTAGTAACAGTTTGTAGATGAAAAACACAGCCTGTCAGGACACACACACACACACACACACACACACACACATACACACACTGTTCCTAGGAGGCCATGAGAGAATAGAATATACATTTTTATCTTTAGTTTGTTTCTGGGAGCATCAGGAGAGCAAAGATAGAAATGTTAGAATTTGCTAAACCTGCTAGTCTTTTTTATTGTTTTTACTTTATTTGTGTATCTTAAAAATAACCCGTCACTGTGAAAGTCACACCTCGTCTCGTATTTTTCTTTGCCTTCTAAACTTGTTTATCAGAAGTTTAAAGGGACAGTTCATCAAAACCACAAACCAGCCTGAGTGTTGTCTGTCTGTCGGTCTGTCTGGAGTTCTCAGAGGTTTGGAGAACCACAGTACATACTGTATAACAGCACATGTAGCTCAGTGGAAGCCTGGAGCTTTGAGGCAGTTTGGGCAACAGAGGGGCCTAAAATAGCACAAAGACGTTCTAAAGTTAAAACCATTGGCTTGCTGGAACAAACTTTGTGCTGCTTGTTGGCCCCAAAACTCTGAAATAAAAACAACTCTTAAAAGACTGAAAAGCAATGTCTGTTTAAATGTAGTAGACATGGAAACTCTCAACACCCACCCAGAGCAGCTCAGCCTTTTTACATGTTATTTTAGCTGACGCTTTTTATCCAAAGCGACTTACAATTGCTATTAGGGCTGTCCTCGACTAAAGAAATTCTTAGTCGACTAACACTTATATGATTTTGTCAATTAATGGATTAGTTGATGTAATCGACAGAGCTGTGCTCTTTGAGAGGTGGTTAAGACTAGAAAAGCACAATATAAATGTAGTTAATTAACCATCTGTAAAACTGACCTTCTCCACAATTAATCCTGCAAAAGCACCACTTTTACCTCAATTTTGTGTTTACCAGAAAGGTGCTCATAAGTTTCTTGGAAATGAGTAATTAAGCATAAATAAGCATAAAAAATGAAAAAAGTCATCAACTAAAGAAATCTTAGTCGACTAAGACCAAAACGACCGATTAGTCGACTAACAGGTGGCAGCCCTAATTGCTATATATATGTCAGAGGTTGAATATTGTAAGCCGGATATCTCGAGATAGCGTGTTCTGTTCTCATCCGAGATGGCGAGACGGAGACCTCCGCCAGGGCCGTGGCCGATCGCGCAATGTCAACGGGAAAATAATTCACATATCCACGCTGGGATTCAGATCGGCTCCAAAATGTACTGGGTTCTTTCCTTGTCCCGTGCTGCACTCTGCCACACTCCCAAGTTGAATGAAAATCACGCCAGTTCAGTTTTTCCGTAACCCTGCAGACAAACGGACAAAACGAACCGAAAACCATGACCTCGTTGGCCGAGGTAATTAAAGCTTTTACTACCTCCGTGAAGTTAAAACTGCTCAACAAGTTTAAAATATGTTTCAATTATTACCTTTGGAAAGAGACATTGTTATTGAGTTTTACAGTTTTTAGCTGCAGGCTGAAAGAAATAAACTTTTTGTTTGAACTGTCGCCTTTAAAATAATCGAGCTGTTACTTTTTATTATTTTAGCTTTTTTTTTTTTTTTGTTGCCTTGACAATCCTAACAGTATTTACCGAACCTTCCGTTATAGTGGGAGGATGAGAGTTTGGGGAGCATGCTAGCTGCACGTATGATTTGATGGTTATTAATAAATCTGTGAGGAACTAAATCAGCTTCATTCAGTTAACACAGTCGAGCTCATCATGACTGTATGTGGCTGGCTGCTGTGAAGAAGTTTAATTGAGAGAGTTAATTAATGTGAGGACCTGAGTTATTCTCTTCTGTTATGGTGTTTATATAAAATATTGTTAAGAAAAGATGTTTGACTTGAAAACAAAATAACAAGGTTTGGATAAAGTGGAGCTTCAGATCAGACAGGAAGTTCTTCTTTTGGGGTTTAAACTCATCTGGTGGAATATGTTAACAGTTTGTAACCAAACGAGAAGTTCACTTTATCATTTCTTAGTATCTGCCAAGGAGCGTTGCTGTCTCTGTCAGCTCTAGTTGGTGAGGCAAAAATGTAATCGCCATCAGTTTCCATCCAGAGAACTGCAGCTTGAGATCCTGTTCTGCCCACAACAATGAAGTCTCATGATAGAGGCGTCTTGCTTTAAAGGAATAGTTTGACATTTTGGGATGTCACTGCACCCAGGCGTTGGTTGACAACTAGTCTATATCCACCAAGTTTCATTTCTGGGATTGTTTAGGTGCTGCCAGAAATTCCGCCGGATGTCTGTCACCTTACTCTTCCTTTGTATTGGAATTCTAAACTCTGGTAGATTTCTGAGGACTATGGTTAACTGCTCCTCAGATCTCTGCAGGGTAAATCCAGACAGCTAGCTAGACTATCTGTCCAATCTGAGTTTTCTGTTGCACGACTAAAACAACTTTTGAACGTACACATGTTCCACCAAAACAAGTATTCTGTTGCTGCATCCCAAACCAATCCCAAACAACCCAGAGTTTTTTTCTTCCCTTAGTGCAGCATTATGACAGGTTCAGCCAGACCTTTCTCCCACCCTGAAACAGCGCTAAAACAAAGTGTGGAGAAAGATGTCTGGCTATGCGAATAAACGCAGACATGAGAGTGGCGTCTCACTTTCAGCAAGAAAGTAGAGAAGAAGCGTATTGCCCAAAATGTCAAACTATTCCTTTTAATGACAAAGTTAACATTATTTTGTTTTGGCATCACATTCTTTCTAGACTCAAAATGCGTTTTGAACTCTGGTACATCAGGATGTTCCACCATGGCTGTCCACCATATTTATGTTACTTCTTGAATGTATTTGTCTGCTGTCACTTTTATTCTTTATTGTATTTTTTTTGGTCCGTCTGGTGGAGTGAAGTGACTTATATAAAAAAAAAATGATGCTGCAACGTTACCAGTTATTTGAAAAATCTGTTTCCATCTTTCTTTTGTGAATCCACCTCTGCTAATCTTAATGTCTTTACGACGTCAACAGCGTTTCTGGTTCAGTTTTTACAAAGTGTGGATAAAAGCAGCGACATCAAGAACGCAACGCTAAAGAAAGGTTCTTAGATTCTTGACATTGCTCTGCTTCTGTCTTTCCGTGTTGTTTTTTTTCCTTGTGCAAATTTAAAATGGGTATAATTATAAGTGGATGTTTGTCCTGCACACACAGTGGACTGTTGTTGACTTTTAACCCACCAGCACCTCTTCTTCAGCTCTCTAACAGACAGACGCTGCAGAGACGTTTGCTGTTTTTGGGCTGATCCGAGGTCAGTGTTTTTGTCTTTTTGGAGAACCCTGGGTGGGTCCAGTTGATGGTACAGATTCCCTCAAACCAGTGAACCATGCAGTGGACATAAAAACGGTATCTTCTTCCTGCCTGAAGGAGAGTAAACTGTTAGCTGAGCGTTTGTCGGGGAAAACAATGACATCTGCTGCACAAACCTCTGCATTGCATTTGTTCCCACTGCTGTCATCTTGGGTATTTTGTTCAATAAAGGTCAAATCATGTAAACTGAACACTTTTTTTGTACAGAGTTTGTGACTTATCATTTTTTTCTACATGCAGATCTCGGTTAAAGCATTCACTTTTTAATTTGAAGGCCGATGACGGTTTTCTGACAGTTTACAAAGTTAGCAGCCCGTTTTCGTTTATTTTAATTATCTGTGAACTGCAGTGATGGAAGATGTATTCAGATCCTTTACTTCAGTAAAAGTACTCCAAAAATACTCCACTACAAGTAAAAGTCCTGCATTCAAAACCTGAAGTAAAAGTATGTAATCAGCTTAATGTTCTTGTAGTACTCATTGTGCAGTAAAATGTTCCTGGTCAGTGTTTGACTATTATATCTGATGTTTCTGGATTAATATTACTGCTGCATTAATGTGTATGTTGCATTTTACTGCTGCATTAATGTGTATGTTGCATTTTACTGCTGTAGATGTTTAAGGTTGTGCTAATTGTAACTCCTTTATATACTGTTGGCTAGTTTAATCTATAGCAATGCATCATATTCTATAAGATCATCATTTTTGTAGCGTTGCTGTCCTGTGAGAACCACATATCTAGAATGTTTTAAAACTTTTCATGGTGTCAGAAAAACAGCCCCGTTTTCAGCTTTGTGATGATGCTTTTTCCACCTTTTATTTAGCTTAAGAAGTAGAACTTTCGCAACACATAAGGAACACCTCATCCTTCAGTTTCTCTCCTGCTGCTAGTTTCTCTCCTGCTGCTAGTTTCTCTGCGCAGCCGTTGCTAGTCTCGTCATTTCAGCGCGTACTACTCTCATCAAAACAACTTGCTGTGATATTTCGTCACCTGTTGTGTTGTCTACACATGATGAAACTTCATATTAGGGAAAGAAATGGACCACGTGGTCTATAATTGTACAAAATTGTTCTTTTATTAGAAAACCATTCTGACTCAACTTAAAAGTTCACAATGTCAAGCTGGTTTTTACATAGTTGTTGAAGAAAAGTCTTGTTTTCTTGACATGGCTCCTCTCATCTTGTGCAAAATGCTGCTGGTCTCATGTGAATGAACAAAAAAAAAAGAAAAAAGAAAACCTCTACAGTGGGCTTTATGCAAAACAAAAAGTGCTCTGTCACTCAGAACTATCACATGTGAACCAGATGGCTCTGAACACCCACTGCAAACCAGATTTCTGCTGAAACATTAGACTTCTAAAAGCTTTTAAAAGATCAAGGTCACAATATGAGAAAGTACAAATAAATCCAACTATTCCCCATGAAACCTAAATATTTCTGCATCAATTCCTACATCGGTGCATCAATACCAGTCCTGTCAGCTGTAGGCTCATGCTGCAAACAATGTGTGCAATATGGAGCAGGAAACTGAAGGCAGCATCTGGACATTGTGCTTTCTGTCTCACTGTAACGTTGAGATCATGTCAAGGCAGTGAAATCGGGTCAGAGGCTTTGCAGAAATCTTTTATTCTTTTTTTCTTTCCTTTTTTCAAAAAGCAAGGAAACGTTCACAGGAGACAAGAAACAAGAGCGGAGATATCTGCAGGATATTCATCCCCTTTGGTGTGTCAACTAAAAAAAAAAAAAAAAAAAAAGACAAAAACCTCCCAGGTGGTGTTCAGGTTTCCAAACCAACATATTCCAAAGCTAATTTATTACAGTTTCACAGAGTCTTGTACATTACGGCAGAAGGAAAAGTAAACCACAAACCAGCTGAGAAATGACACAAAAAATAACGGCCAACTTGTTCAAACTTCAGCTCAGGTTGATGGCTTCACCTGTGTGCTGTTCCAGGCTCTGCCTCCTCTGAAGGTGGCCTGTTTGTTAATCACTATTTTGTCAATTAATAATTTAGATGGTAACTCGAGGGGAAACGCAGACCAGCAATTCCCAGAGCCCTCGTGTGTGAGCAACAGTCCAAAAACTCAAAACCAGCAACTTCCCATTCAAGAAACTGGAACCAGCATCTGGATTAACCGTTCAAAAAGTCTCATCAGCAACTGTTGAGACAATTAATTCTCTGTCGATTGACTAATCCAAAATTGGGAGGACTTAACCTGCATCTTCTTCCCAAATTAGACAATCTACACAAAAGGACACACCCATCGCCGACCCGGCAAAACAATTTGGCCTTGAATTGTGGATTTCAAAAGGAGGCGGAGCATGATGTGGGACACAGTTTACTGTCCGTTTGTTGTCCTGGGCTCAGAGGGGCCAAGCTGCATGAGGAGGAGCACTGGAGGAAAACTACAAGTCCGTTTGAGAAAACAAATAAAAAAAAAAATTATATATATGTGTATATATATATATATATATATATATATATATATATATATATATATATATATATATATGTGTATATATATATATATATATATATATATATATATATATATATATATATATATATATATATATATATAGCAAGAATGCATCTTGCTGTTTGTGAGTGCTGGCAGTGGAGGTCGCTGTAAGAAAGCACCCGAGACGCTTCCGAATGACCACCGAGAGTTTCTGAGGAATACAAAGATCTAGCACCAGTAGTAGAAACTGCACACTGCACACTGTGAGTATGCATCTGATCCAGGACTCTGATCCCGGCTGTTGGAGCGGGTCTTTATTCCACTCGTGAACTTAGAAACTTATAATAAATATCAATATATACTGATGGAGAATATGGGGAATATACGGTGATCAGATGGAGAAGGCCAGAGATGACAGGGACTGTCGAGAGACGTGGAGATGGAGACTAGATGAGACATCTGGACATTCGATCAGAGATCCCCCGAGACCTTATTAGAGACCTGAAGACCTAATAAGAAACCAGATTAGACAGCCGGAGAACTGATACGAGTCCCGGACACTTTATCAGACACCCAGAGACCTGACTAGACACCTAGAGACTTGATCAGAGACCTGATCGGACATCTTTGACCCCTAACCGTGACACTAATGTGCATATGAACACATTCGGTAGAAAAAGGAAAAAAGACCTTTGGTGGAGCCGATTGTGGCAGAAACGTCATTGATTGGTGCTTCACACCGAGGAGGGCGAAAGGAAAAGATCCCATGTGAAGTGTGTTTACTAGACGACGGAGCGAGCCCAAAAGTGAATCGAAAACTGTCGAAAACAAATCCACATTGAAGGCAGAATTTGTTCTGCGCTTGCTCCACAGTTTTGTCGTTAATACACTTAAGTGGGTTGGGAATGAAAAGGAAAGGATGTTAGGGCAGGCAGCTGTCACGTCTACAACATCTGTGGGGACACACGGCGTGGAATAACAAGAAAAATAACCATGATTCTGAGCTTCAACTTTCTTGACTCCTCACTTTCCCCAAGTAATGAAATGATAAACTCCCCTGAAGCATCTCGTAGATGTAAAAAAGTCCATCTTATGTGGAATGTAACCTGCCCTTTAAAAAGTAATCCCTGCAGTAACCTGTGTGTGTTTGAACACCTGTTTGTCTTTCGCCTATTTTTTCTAGATTTATTGTCCTGTTTGGGGGTGGGGAGGGGGAGGAGGGGGGGGGGGATCTTTGCTGTAATGTGTGTTTAAATTCAGTTTAAAACCGACCCAGAACCGGAGAGAGTGACTGCCCGGTGCTCGGCTTTTCTGTCGCGGCCCCCCCACTCTCCTCCTGCTGGTTTCCCTTCTCCGCGCAGCCGCTGGCGATCTCGTCGTTGCACGGCGTGTACTCAGATGGGTCGAGATCGGGATCTGGGTCCAGCTCCGGCTCCGGCTGGGACTCCACGGCCGTCTCCCAGTCCTCCTCTTCTTCCTCCTCCTCCTCCCCCCCCTCCCCCTTGTCCCTGTGAGCGCCCTGGCTCTGCAGGAGGCGGAGGCGGGCCATGGCCTGGTCAATGGTCTGCGTGCTCACCAGGTTGAAGTCGTGCATGCTGATCAGGTGCAGCAGGAAGTTGCGGCAGAGGTTGTTCTTGACGATGTGGACGCCGTGGTGGTCGGCAAACAGCAGGCAGGACTCGTTCATCTGGTTGTCCGCTATGAAGCTGGAAGGAGGACAGGAGAGTTCAAAAAGGTATAGTAAGTGATGTTAAACCAATACACATTTTGTCAAATTCCATCGCCTAAGCTCTCTACCTTCTGTGTGCGCTGAGGGAGGCTGTATTTGTTTGGCAGTTGAGTCCAAATATCAATAATCTTTGTGCAGAATCACTTACTGCACCTTTAATGTGATGGATGCAAGGAAAAAGATTCTAACAGACCGGTCTTTCAAATGCATCATTTAATATGTTTACACTTCGGTTAACAACACAGCATGTGTCAGGTCAGCGTATTAGTCTGATCTCTGCAAAAATAACTGCTTATATATATTGGATATTATTTAAAAGGATTCGGCCAAGACCAGGTTTAAATAAGCCAACGATCGAGCAAGGCCTGAGGCAGACACATTTGATCAGCTGTAATTAACGCTAATTCCCAAACCGCTAAAATGTGCTTCCTGCAGCTGGTGTCTGTGTTCAGACAAAGATCAAGTCCTTGCGAATCCAGACCTTCTATATTTGGAGTCAGAAGCTGGTAAAGTAAAGCAGACCACAGCTGTTAACTCACTGTGTCAGACACGTTTACTTAGCACAGATTCGGCTACGTGCAAATGTCGGAAGGTAAACCAAAACAAGGGTCTGAAGAGTGGATCCGATACGGGACTGTGGATTGCTTCATACGCACCCGTGCTTCATGACGTGGAGGTTCCACAGCTTCATGATCTCCTTCTCCCCCTCGTTGACGTCAGTGAAGTCCTCGATTTGCTGCGGTGAGAGCAGAGCAGTCAGACTTCAGACAGGACACACTCTCAGGTACTCTCAGGTTGCTATAGTAAACTAAGGCTGTTTACACTGCAATGTTTTCAACATGCAAAAGTATTTTTTTTAACGTTCTGGCCGAGAGGGAAATCTTTTGTATATGCAACTCCAGCGTCGCCGTGTAAACTAGCAAAACTGGTCTCTGTGGAGCCAGAGCCAGACACTAACTCTGATTTTAAGTATCTCACCCCCACCTACAGTACCCCTCACACGACTACAGTATATCTCCCAGTGGAGGTGGCCTTCGGCAGTCCATTCAAAACAAGGCCGTCTACACCTGGGCCTTTTTGTGAAACGTAAAAAGGAAAAACCTTTCCGTTTTTTGCGAGAGCGTTGTGTAAACGTAGCCTTAAGCAACAGAAATGCAGGAACAGCGCAGCATTATCTACAGAAAGGTTATTTTTCTTCTAAAAAAGCTTCTCCAGAGACGACAAAAAAGACATTATACACAGCTTTAATAAATGCACAACAATGGCAAGTAAACTTTACTTCATGTGTAAAATCAGTGGAATGCTCCTTCAGCTGTAAACTAGTTAAGTAGACGATTCATTTAGGGAATTGTTCAGGTGCCGCCTGAGGCTCCACAGGATGTTCTTCATTTTCGGCCAGATGTCCGTCACCTTCTGCTTCCTTAGTGTTGTAATTCTAAACTCTGGTGGATTTCTGAGGACTATGGTTAACTGCTCCTCAGATCTCTGCAGGGTAAATCCAGACAGCTAGCTAGACTATCGGTCCAATCTGAGTTTTCTGTTGCACGACTAAAACAACTTTTAAACGTACACATGTTCCACCAAAACAAGTTCCTTCCCGAGACTATTTTGCAGACGATTGTGATTGGTTTTAAGAAATGCCAATAAACCAGAGCACGTTTTTCTCCCCGGAATTCTGTGTGGACTAGCCAGACCCTCCTCAGCAGCGCTGTGGAGGAAGGTCTGGCAATGCGAGACCAGCTGTAAACTAACCTTGGCAGTCTTCTCTTTGAGCCAGTCGGGGTCCCTCTCGTCCTCGCTGTCCACTTCCATCTCCTGAGGCCGGAGCGGCACGCAGCTGTCGCTGTGGAAGTAGAGGCGGTTGTGTCCGCTGATGATGGGCGGCTCCTGGTCACCGTCCTCCGGCTCCAGGAACTCCGACAGGCTCGGCTTCGTCCTCTTGGGTCTGGATAGAAAAGGGGAGTTTCAAAAAAAAAAAAAAATATATATATATATATATATATAAATAAATAAATAAATAAATAAATAAATAAATAAATAAATAAATAAATAAAGGAAAGAAATTACCTGCAGACGACAACGTGGGTGACGGCGGTCCTCTTGACCGGGCCGTTCCTGCTGAAGGCGAAGCCCGGCTGGCTGTGGATGTCCTGAGGGTTTCCTGCATACGAACCATCATAACACTCGTTGATGGAGACCTCGATCTTCGCTCCTTTAGGATGGTGCTGCCGGAGATCAGGAGAGGGACGAGTGAATCAAACTGACAGCAACAACACGTTGAAGACGACGACTCGACTCTCTCGGGAGTTCTGGTAACATCTTTTTAAAATCACTTCTTAAAACTCTTTCTGCAAGTTTTCATCTAAATATAACTTTATTTTGAAAGGTGGCGTATAAATCAAGTGTATCATTGTTATTAGACTCAAGAATTGAATGCCAATCATGGAATCCAAAAAAAAAGTGGTGCCTTAAACACTGTTGTGTTTGGCTATGTGTCTCGAGTGAACGTGAACAAAAAAAATATAAGTATATAGCTACTTTTTAACATTTTATTTCTTTTAAACCATGTGAGTCTGTCTCACCGCGTAGTTGAAGATGAAGCGGGAGTGAGAGAGTTTGAGGTGTTTGATCAGACTGTAGAGCTTCCTGCAGTTAAGGGTACACCAGGGACAGTGGAGGTCGTCTCTGGCCTCCGTCTGCTGCCGCGTGTTGTTGTTGTACTGGAACTGGACAGAAAAACAGCGAGTGAGTGTGAGAGAGACGAAAACATAAAATGGGATCGTCTGTGGGGCTTCAGGTCCATCTTCAATCTACAGGCCTCAGCCTGCTTCAAACCGACTACCGTACGTGTCTCTCTAAAACGGTTTAATATATGGACGTCGTCTCTGTGCCGTCACCCGTAGGTTTCTGAAGAGCCAAAATGAAGCTCAGAGTTGATGTCGGCCCATCCAAAAATGGGCAGAGAGGTGGAGCTTGGATGGAGCTGAGGCGGGCCGAATGAAGCTCGCCGTCTATGCCAGCAGGATCGTCGAGATTAGACAGTGTGTCAGCCGCATTGAGTGCAACATTATGAATGCAATCAAAAAAGGATTTTCAAAAGTGTGCGTTGCTAACCCCGTATTTGAATGCATTTTTAGGCCTTTATTTGGATAGGACAGCTTAGACTTGAAAAGGGAGAGAGATGGGGAACGACTCGAGTCGAACCTGTGGCCGCTGCATCAAGGAATAAACCTCTATATATGGGCGCCCGCTCTACCAGGTGAGCTACCCAGGGGCCCGTGTCTCACCCTTCTTAAAGATTAGAGAGCAGCTATAAACAATTCTGACTTTATATGTGGTCAGACGACAGGGCGTACTAGGTAGTTTATTTCGAGCCTAACAGGACCTTTTTAACTTCCAGAATCCTGCAACATCCATAGGATTCAGGCCTCATGACATAATGCTGTAGCCTCATGTGAATCAAAGGAACCCCTTGACAAAAAGTCGATAAGACTGCGGTGGTTAAGTGGCTAAATAATTAGATGTACGTCAAAAAATTGTCGGTACAGAGGATCAATTAGCCTGAATGTTCAAGATGCCTTAAAACTAATTTGTGGTAAACTGTAGTTGATGTACAGATTCTGGCAGGTGAAGGTGTGCCGTGCAGACCCAGTACGAGGCGAGACTGACCTGGTAGAAGATGCGCAGCTTCTGCCGGGGCTCAGCTGAGATCAGTTCTCTTCTGGTTTGCACATCGGCATTTAAGGATTCTTTAACAGCTGCAGCACATATGACAAATACATCTTTACTCGCTTTCAATAAAGCAAATGAACAGTTGCACCACAGATTGCTTGCTGTAAAATCTAAGTCTCTGTGTTGCGGCTTCTCACTCACCCAGAGTGTGTGGGGCTCTCAGGGAGCCGGGTCGGGGCTCCTGGTTGGTCTCAGAGTTGCGGGTGGCCAGAGGTTTAGCCACGGGTGCAGTGGAGAGATCGGAGTCGCCGCTGGTCCAGCGCAGGGTGAACTGCAGGGTGGGACCCTGGGAGAAACTCTCAAATGGAGGCAAACGCTACAAAAAGAGAGCAGATCATTGAACCACGCTAGCTTAAAGATCACTTATTATTAACATGACCAATAAGCAGACTGGCACAGATATGAAACTAATAGTTTTACAGTCTTGGTTAATGTATTTCTGTTTTTGTCTTGTTTTTTGTTCCATGAATCCACAACGGTCAACTGACAGTGAGCTGACACAAGATGGAGGTGAGTAACGTTCTCCCCGTGGCATTCAGACCATAATAATGATAACATAACTATATTACTGTGTGTCCAATCTAATGCAAACCTCTGTGTTATTACATAATTTAATTTGAAATACAATAGTTTGGTTCACGGTGATGACTCAAGATCATTTACTTAAGATGTAGACTAGGCATGATCTTGTAACGTCATCATGAGGACACAGACTTTAGTAATCCCCTCCCCCCCCACCCCCAAAATCACACACACAATGATGTGTCTGGTGTGCATGAAGTGAGGATTTGACTACCTGCATGACATTTATACTTTGTGTGGAAATA
Organism: Sander lucioperca; assembly: GCF_008315115.2. Classification (NCBI taxonomy): domain Eukaryota; kingdom Metazoa; phylum Chordata; class Actinopteri; order Perciformes; family Percidae; genus Sander; species Sander lucioperca. Next base: position 21,452,271 of record NC_050193.1, read on the forward strand.
CCTTGTAGTGGGGAGCCTTGCCAAGTCTCTCTCTAACACACAAACACACACCTTTCCGTCCAGGATGGTCTCCCAGGTTGCCCTCTTCTTATTGACGGGACACTCCTCCATCTCTTGCATAGACACCTCATACTCCCCATCTAGCAACTGCAGACGTCTGCGTACGACACATTTAGTTTTTCCAACGCTTGATTCTGCTGCACATGATTAGAACAAACGCTTTCCTGTGTGTCGGAAAGGTGACACATGACAGTTTGTGTGTGTGTGTTGTGTGAGCTACCTGTTTTTATCAAAGACAGTCATCTGAGCCACAAATGTGGTTTCTCCCTCCTCCCTGAGACAGGAGCTCCTCCTCTTCCTGTTTACCACTTCTTCTGTAAATTCTGAGACAGACACATGACATGTACCACTCCTCTACCACACGAGATTAAAACTGGTCTTTCAAGGAAAAAGACAAGTTTGGGCAGCCATTTCTATCAGTTATGATTACACTGTTTGAAGCTTAAAATATTGATAACATTTTTAACTAGGAGATTCTCTTGACAGTCGCCACACTGTTGGTCTTTGAGGACTATGAAAAAAACAATCCACTTAGGGTCGTAGAATGGCTTTACAGAATGATATTTCATGTCTTTGAGTGCAGCCGCCACGCTGAGGAGAGGCATTAAGAGCCAAAAAGCTTCACTTCAACCATTATGGAGTTAACGTCAAACGGCTACATCTAATCGCTAATTTACCTCGAAGGGCTTTAAAATCCGTACAGCTACAATGCCCACTATCCTCAGACCTTCAATTTGCATGAGAAAAAACCCTTCCAAAAAAAGCCCTTTAACGGGAAAAATAAAATGGAGAAACATGAGGAAGGGATCTTTCTTCCAAGGTGGCCGGACATGCAACAGATGTATCTAGAGTAGACACAGCAGCCTACTAACTTTACCTGAATTTATTGTACATTGGTCTTTGCTAGCGAGCAAGTGCAATAAAATGTTGGAAACAACAATTTGCCAACTGGGATCAGCATGACACCCAAAGTTGAAGCCGGAAGTCGGCCTGTAAACTATGATGGGATGTTTGGGTAATAATTATGACCAGTCGCCTTTGTTTTCTCTTCCAGATAAATAGAGGCTGGTTTAAATTCCATCTGAAGTGATGTCACCATGTTCCCCGAACTGACCGGGTGAGTACCTTTTGTTATTACTGATCCGAAATGATGGCCACAACTACAAAAATAAGTGAGTCAGTGAGTGAGTCATGCTGATATAAACCAGAAGAATCCTCTGCTCACCTCTGTTGTTGTGGTGCTCTCCGTTGGCCAGGCCGTTGACCTGAGTCCGAGGGTAGCCGGGCCTTGACACTCTGAAGAGCAGCGAGTAGGATTTGACCATGTGAGAGTTGCTGGGTTCAAACTCGCTGCTGGGAACCAGCAGCGAGGGGAAGGAGCCCGGCTTGGCCGAGACTCCGGCGCTGGTGTCGGGGTTCAGAGGAACCTGCTTCTTCCCTGTGGGGACTTGCTTCACTGGACAGCTCACATCCTGGACACGCAGGAAAAGACATTTCACATGCGTTCCATTGACACCTGGATTTTATTGAAAAAACATGAGCAGCGTTGAGATACTTATATCATCACACACACACCTTCCTCTTCTTGTGACAGACTTTGACCAGCAGCACCTCCAGAGATACAGAGTTCTGCTCATTCTCACTGTCCTGAGATGGCTTTCCTGAGAACACAAACACTTCCTTTAGTCACACTGAATCAGTGGAAGGACTAGACCTAATAAATAAATAAACACCAAATGACGACAGCTGAGAAGGACAAACTTACCAGCTTTATGAAAGAAGCCAGTAAAGGTGAGCTGCAAATTAGAGGCCAAGCTGTGAAAAAAACAAAAAAAAACAAACAGAAGAACTTTAAAATGTTCTTACAAACTCTCACAGGTGATGTTTTATTTGATCATATGTCTACAAGATGTGCGATCCCGTGGTTATGTCTTAAAGCAAGGCTGTTCTTGTCACGGTGTTGCATTAGTATGAGACCACATGGGCAGGAATGTTGTACATTGTTCTGAAACCGTGTGTGCTTGTGCTGTTTGCAAAACCCAGCAACACATGGAATAGGAGGATTTATAGGAAAACAAAGTGACTGAAACCGCCACGTCTCTGCAGTTATCTCAACTATAACTCAATATCCTAGTAGTCGTTTTCATGAGTAGCTTCTAGTTTTCATTCAAGTAAATGCAGTTTATATGGAAAATAGAAAAAATCTGAAATCGCTGAAATCCATTCGCAAAATTGCTCAAAAACTTGTTAAAACTCACACCAATAACAGTTTGGTCAGTATTTCATTTGATCTATTTCCACATACAGTAAGATTCTGTAATTCATGTTCAAATGTTTTCAAGCCCCTAATACTCGGAAAAGATAGTTTGTTGTTGGGTGAGATGATGATATATTCCTTAAGGCGACAGAAGCCATAATGTATCTTTACTTTGGATTACAAAACTATCCCTTTTTAATTTAATAGCTCTGGTTGTATTAGATCATTGCAGGAAATGAACCATTTAGAAACCAACAAGGAAGACATGGAAAGCCTTTGTAAATAAATACCAACAACAGCACAGACAAACGTGAAGCATTAAATGTCTGGAGCGTTTACCTGTGAGTCTCCTGTTCGCCTCGCATCTTTTCCACTTTGAACAACAGATTGTCAACCTTGGAGCTTTTCCTGTACATGCAGACAAACAGCAGGGGTAAGCAACAGCAACACAAACACCGCCATCCAACACTGGCCTACAGGCAGAACAACACAACACTATACAGGCCAAGACTTTCTATCCAGGACCTGATCAGTGCCACATTCATTTATTCTGGTCTGGAGATAGATTCAGTTGACTGACTAACATCCGCTGATATACCTGTGCTTTTGATCGTCACTTTTCCCCCAAATAAGTCAACTGTATCCTGGTCACGTTACACTAAGACAGACACTTCACGTAGCATGAGATGCTTTAAACACTAAAGACTTTATACTGTATAGCTTGAAACTTGTAGGAACACGTTTTAATAAAACTGCAAAAACAAACAAATCCTTAAAAAGTAAAAGGCCAACGGACATCACCTTGAAACATACCAGGTGGTCTGTAAAGGTTGAAATGTTGTGCGGCATTTATTTCACTGACAGACATATACGTACTCTTTAACATTTTAATAGTATTTTTGACGTTTTCTGTTGCCAGGTGCTGAACACCTGTGTGCGTGTTGCCACTCAGACTAGAGAGACTGAAGCAAGTTCCACGTATCTCTGTATGATACAGAGTGGCAATGACCAAGAAACCCGCTTCAATGTTGTGCAGGCAGTCTATGAGGCAGCAGGTACAACGTTTTAATCATTATCAGCAGCAGGTAGTAAAGATGCTGAGGCAAACTTTAATCTTTTTTTATTTTACAGCTTTGTGTGAGTGTTGGCAGAGACTGTACAGAAGATTGGATTCAACCACAACAAGCCATTGAGTTCTGCGTTTATATTGTTTTAAGATGCTGTTGGTAGATGTGCATAAGCGCCATGTGCCATTTTGTGAACTGGAATTTCAATGGAAAGCGTGCCCACCTGGCTCAAATCGGCCATGTGTCGGTGTTTTTTATTTGGAGCGTACCCATTAGTACACTGAGTTTAGGGAGCTGAAATTAATTCCCACTTCCGTGCAACTACACTATGAGCAGCAGTCTAATGAGCCAAAGTAACTGAAAACACCTGCGAGGCTGTGCAGGGTCTTGCAGAATAGCACCTTTAAATATTTAGGTCCTGTTCAGACAGACTTTTGCACTGAATCAAAAAGTGCAGGGAAAAAATATGAAGGGTCCTTTTACATCCAGCAACACACTGCATCGACCAAATACGTGCAAGCTCTCATTCCTAGTACATTACTCTGCAACGTGAATGCTTGTTTCACTGTTCTCCAGGAGAAAATGATTGCTACCGGACACACTGGCTGGCGGCCTTTTACTTTAATTGGCTTACAGCTACATACATAAAACATACAGACTTGGGATCCAGCACAGTTGGGGGGGGGGGGGGGGGGTATGGATCCATTTAGAAAAAAAGGTAACACAAGAGAGAAACTGCTCAGACACTTTGATTGCACAGAGCCAGTATACAGTGAGGAAAATAAGTATTTGAACACCCTGCTATTTTGCAAGTTCTCCCACTTAGAAATCATGGAGGGGTCTGAAATTGTCATCGTAGGTGCATGTCCACTGTGAGAGACATAATCTAAAAAAAAAAAAAAAAAAATCCAGAAATCACAATGTATGATTTTTTAACTATTTATTTGTATGATACAGCTGCAAATAAGTATTTGAACACCTGAGAAAATCAATGTTAATATTTGGTACAGTAGCCTTTGTTTGCAATTACAGAGGTCAAACGTTTCCTGTAGTTTTTCACCAGGTTTGCACACACTGCAGGAGGGATTTTGGCCCACTCCTCCACACAGATCTTCTCTAGATCAGTCAGGTTTCTGGGCTGTCGCTGAGAAACACGGAGTTTGAGCTCCCTCCAAAGATTCTCTATTGGGTTTAGGTCTGGAGACTGGCTAGGCCACGCCAGAACCTTGATATGCTTCTTACAGAGCCACTCCTTGGTTATCCTGGCTGTGTGCTTTGGGTCATTGTCATGTTGGAAGACCCAGCCTCGACCCATCTTCAATGCTCTAACTGAGGGAAGGAGGTTGTTCCCCAAAATCTCGCAATACATGGCCCCGGTCATCCTCTCCTTAATACAGTGCAGTCGCCCTGTCCCATGTGCAGAAAAACACCCCCAAAGCATGATGCTACCACCCCCATGCTTCACAGTAGGGATGGTGTTCTTACGATGGTACTCATCATTCTTCTTCCTCCAAACACGGTTAGTGGAATTATGACCAAAATTCTGTTTTGGTCTCATCTGACCACATGACTTTCTCCCATGACTCCTCTGGATCATCCAAATGGTCATTGGCAAACTTAAGACGGGCCTTGACATGTGCATGCATGATTTCAAACCATGACGTCTTAGTGTATTACCAACAGTAACCTTGGAAACGGTGGTCCCAGCTCTTTTCAGGTCATTGACCAGCTCCTCCCGTGTAGTTCTGGGCTGATTTCTCACCTTTCTTAGGATCATTGAGACCCCACGAGGTGAGATCTTGCATGGAGCCCCTGTCCGAGGGAGATTGACAGTCATGTTTAGCTTCTTCCATTTTCTAATGATTGCTCCAACAGTGGACCTTTTTTCACCAAGCTGCTTGGCAATTTCCCCGTAGCCCTTTCCAGCCTTGTGGAGGTGTACAATTTTGTCTCTAGTGTCTTTGGACAGCTCTTTGGTCTTGGCCATGTTAGTAGTTGGATTCTTACTGATTGTATGGGGTGGACAGGTGTCTTTATGCAGCTAACGACCTCACACAGGTGCATCTAATTTAGGATAATAAATGGAGTGGAGGTGGACATTTTAAAGGCAGACTAACAGGTCTTTGAGGTTCAGAATTCTAGCTGATAGACAGGTGTTCAAATATTTATTTGCAGCTGTATCATACAAATAAATTGTTAAAAAATCATACATTGTGACTTCTGGATTTTTTTTTTTAGATTATGTCTCTCACAGTGGACATGCACCTACGATGACAATTTCAGACCCCTCCATGATTTCTAAGTGGGAGAACTTGCAAAATAGCAGGGTGTTCAAATACTTATTTTCCTCACTGTAGTTCACAGAGCCTTATAAAGACACTAGAAACTTGTCTGGACACATATTACCAGCTTTGCATGAAATGCTGAACACTAAACCAGTTTGATTCCTAGTTTCTAGGGCTGCTCCCTCTTAGTCGATTAGTCGAATAATCGGTCGTTTTGGTCTTAGTCAACTTAGATTTCTTTAGTCGATTAGTCATGTTTTATGCTTTTTTCATGCCGAATGACTTATTTCCAAGAAACGTACGAGCACATCTCTGGTAAACGCAAGAATTAAAGTGGTGCTTTTGCATGACTCTTTGCAGAGAAACTCAGATTTACAGATCTGTCGATTAAATCAACTAATCGATTAGTCGATACAATTGAATGAGTGTTAGTCGACTAAGAATTTCTTTAATCGAGCACAGCCCTACTAGTTTCTGATCAAATTATAATAAACTTCATTCATTCATGCTCGGTGAACAGTTAACTGTGGAGGGTCCCTGTGTGGAGCTTATTCATCTCAAGTCACAAGCAGCGTTTCATGTGACTGAAGCGTGCAGGAGTGCAGCAGCGGAAAGTGAAAGTGAGCAGAGCTGCAGCAGACACGTCGCCTGCTTCACTAACTCCACTTCAAATCAGGAATAACGCGTTCTAACAGCTGCCATTTTTAGTCCCCAACCAACTCCCCAAGTACTAAGCAGAAGTTACTTTTCCTCAAAGGAGGGAAAGTACCTGTCTGATGAGTGCATGTCCAAATAAGGACCACAAAAAAAACCAAGTTATTATAGCGTTGATTGTAACAGAGAGAGGCCGATAGTGTTTCAGATACAATTATCAAGAATGACAGTTTAAAAAAAGTGCTGTATCATGTCTTTTTCTTTCTTTCTAAAAGTTTTAATTTATTTAAAAACTGCAAAAATAAAAAATTATTCTACACTACTAATGGAGGATAAAAACAGGATCGGTGCCCAAGTTTTAAAGTTTCAGCTCAGTTTAATAGTGTAAGAATTTATTTCTTCTTTTCTTTTGCACATACCTTTTTTTTTTTTTTTTTAACTAAATAAACAACAAAGCATTAACAAACACCTGTGTTCACAAATTGGTTTATCCGCTGGTTAACAGCTGTCACCGATTTTTATTTGCAGCCCAGCAGTGTGTCAATGGACATCTTTCGATACCAGCATCAACATGATACTTTAGTTTTGGTACCAATTCCAAGACAATGCTATTTCAATGAATCCATATTTCTACAACAGTCATAACACAAACAGCTGTGTAAGAACACTGCCTAAAAAAAACAGCATAAAACCGGCAAATATTAACTAACAAGACTAGACACAGACACAGCCTAGTAGCCAATGAAAAACCAATTATCACCCAATATTCAACTTGCACCTACTTGGTGTTACTTGAATAGCAGCTGACTAAAATTGGTTCATGTTTGACACAAGTATGCAGCCCAAGAGTTTTTAACACATAACCCCTGCATAACCTGCAGTTCTTCAACACAACATCCATGCGATAACACCAGACAAGGCCGTATTCTAAGCCCCCGCACCACCCCCCTCCCCCCTCCCGACCCAAAAGCAGCCCCATGCGATCAGAAGAATCTTTTTTGTGTGTGCAGCGTCTGTATGCAAAGCGGCCTAACTGAAAACGTCTCTCCTATCTCAGCTTTAACTGATCCAGTCAGCCCCCACCTACAGCAGCCGACATTTAAGCAGTTAACTTTCTCTCAAGATAACACTTGACCTGCTTTTTTTGTTTTAGAGACAAACTATTTAACACCAAGTTTCAGGTTCAACATAAAGTTTTGAAACCTAAAACTGAAAGCAACAAAGCCACAAATTAAAGACACAAGATAATCCCAAAACAACTGATCCGTTAAGCCTAAAAGGTTGTCTTTGAACACCATCCTTAGAAAAATTTGATTTTCGGCATCACAACAACTTGTGAAGTACTGGATTCTTACCTTTTGACATTATTCCTTGAGTTTCTGTGGGACATATAGGTGAGTGTCCTGTGCAAGAATATAGGCTGAAATGGGATAAAAAAAAAATTTTTTAAATACGTGAAATGTTGCAATTCTACTTCAACATGCCAAGAGGTACAGAAACATTTCCTCTTATCTCAAATGGTCAAGTTCATTATGTGACTATTTTTAAGGAACACTCACAGCGATCAAGTTCCTGGTGCGGAGGAACCTGTAGATTTGTGTAGGCTCTGCAAATAAACATGACATCATCAGCACATGATTATGTGTGATATACACCCTTTATATAAAGATTTTGAATCTTAAACAAGCGTCAAGCCAAACAAAAAAAAACATAAGCTTAGTACACATAGTGCTGAAACAATCATTTATGTAAGGAATGAAAACGTTAAACTTATCATGCAAGCCATTTCACCAAGTAAAAATACCAAACGTGACCCTTAAGGAGGATCTGCCTGCTTTTCTCTGCTTAATTTTTTATTTTTGAAGACGTCACTTTGTGGTCAGCTAACCTTGTTTTCATGTTATTTAGACATTTCATAAACTATATAATTGATAATAAATGAATTGATAGATTAACCGAAAACCATCCCTCGTTGCAGCAACGTTCGGAAGACTGAATGAATGAGTTCACCTTGATTTAAATATGCAAACAACCTGCAGCTGCAACAAGTTGTGACAAAAAGAAAGTATGACAACACTGCAACACGTAATTAACAGTGGGTGAATGTAACCGAGTAGGCTACAGACACATTTACTTAAGTACTGTACTTAAGTGAAAATTCGAGGTACTTTAACTTACTAGCATTTCCATTTTATGCAACTTTATGCCTTTACTCCCCTACATATCAAGAGGTAGTTTTTTTAGATTTGCCGATTTCGTATTTGAATGTTTCTGATGTATAAACTGAAGTTTTTTTCTGAGCAGTAGTAGCTAAAATTAGCACAACCTTAAACAACTACAGCAGTCAAAAAATTGTAACATTCTCTTTAATGCAGCAGTACTATTAATATTACTGCTGCATTCATGATTAATTAATCCAG